>NC_056737.1:1211120176-1211140176 GCF_019279795.1 Protopterus annectens
TCAAACCACTATTCGACATATATGTTGGTATATATTGAATGTATAAACTGTGTGTAAAGACAACTAATGTCAGTAAATACTGCTTTTAAATATTCATATATCTGCTCACCATTTATTTTAATCTTAGAAATGTAGGAAACAATTTTGTAGAAATCAATTGTTTCAGTATTAATCCAAAAATCAAGCATTTTTCCAAAATTATCCAACAGGCCAACAGACTTTGTGTAACAGAAATAATACCACTGTTCAAAACCAGTTTAAGATATGACCACAAAACACAGAGAAGCAGTTACAAATGCAAACCTCCAAATGCTCAAATATTAGACATACACTGCACATACATGTCTATCTGTTTAAAAGACATGAATTCAGCTTCTTAACGTTTTGAAGACCTGGTTCTGTACCCGTCAGAACTGCTGATGAAAATGGTTGTCTGAGACTCCATGAAGTATAATCTCTGCAAGCAACATAGGTAGCATGACTTCACAGACAAGACCTAGTCTCATCACCAACAGTAGCTGAGACCATATCTGGGGCAACTTCTAATCCTGACTGAGGGACTGTAACCCCAATGTAAACAAAAAATGCAAAGAAGTCATATTTCCTTTATTTTATTTATTTAAAAATACTAGTCAACTTTCCCATCACTTAGGCTCAGAACTTTTTACTTTCTTTTGTGTATGTGCACAGTTCCAATATTTTCATCATATTGATCACTTTATCCTGCCAGGGAGAAAAGATGAGTGGTCTGAGGGACAACAAATGACCACAGCAGAGTTACCGACCAGTGGCTGAGGCAAATTGTTAGCCTGCTGTTGTGACAAAGGCTGTTCACTTAACTTTTTCTTTTTGTGGCTGGAAAATGGACTGAACATGGGACCGTTAGTCTGTTCAATGGTCAAGCCGAAAATGATGTCTCTTTCCAGTGGAAGACAAGCAGCAAATGCCAGTAAAATTACGAGTGCAGAAAAGTTACCTTTTTTTTTACAGAAAACACATGGTAAAAAGCACTTTCAAACACTATGCCAGACCCACCAAGGAAAAATAAGTACAATTTTTCTACAGAAAATATGTTTTCAGTTAATTAACACTACTTTTAAACTGACAGAAAAAAGATGAGTCTATAATTTAAAAGTGGATTACATTCTGAAGACACTGTTAAAACAAGACACTCCTAGCTTTAAACTAACTTTCCTGAAAAAGAAAATAAAGAAACATCAATAAACTTAAGAAATGGAAGTTTTTTTTCCCCCAATGTGAGAATCAAACCCTGCACTTTGTGTCTGTAAAGTAACCACCTTAATGATTATGCCAATCTCAGAGGTGCATATTCATTGCTGGCAGTAAAGCTCTAAAGGGCTTCTTGCCCAAAACTTGTCTTTTAGTCAGTTCAGCTCAAGCTATTTGACAGTTTGGGCTTGTGGAAAGTACCCGGAAGCTTTGGAAGCTGTCTGGCTCTTATGTCTGTGGCAGGCTATAACCCACATAGCTAAGGCTCCTACAGCAGTGATCATTCAAGCATCTACTGTTATGGTAAGTTCATCTTACACAAACTATTTTCTGTTTAAACAGAGAGAGAGAGAGAGAGATGTAAGGCTTTGGGTATTTAAATTATAATAATAATTAAGAATGAGTTTGAGAAGAGGATTATAATGTCAGTATATACATTTTTAATCATTTTAAAATATTTGTAATATTTTCAGTGTTATTATTCATTTTAAGTATTTGTAATATGTTTTGATATGCTTACTGTTTTTAAAGTAATTGCTGCAGAATATGATTTATAATTGAGTCCTCACATGATTACTTTGTATATAAGGTGCGAAGAAAGAAGTGTGAACTGTTTTGATAAAATCCTTACACATTGGATGAAGTTGCTTAATGTTTTTATTAAACTGTGTATTCATGGAAGATGCTTCCTGTGTGGTGTTTTTAGTTACTTAATTGTTATCCCACATGATGATACAATGTTGTTATTAATTTTCCTCATGTGATGTTGTATCCTATGTCAACACAGAGTTTTAATGGTTGTTTACCAGATGATTTCACTTTATTATTACTGCAGTTATCACAGTACATGACCCCTTCCAATGACATATTAGCTGGGAATGTTATCTCACCTCCAGTTTTGACCAGCAGTCATCAGGCAATGTTAACATTTTGAATCTGTCTTGCTAATCTTTTCTTCAGTTCAGGAAGGCAACAGATGAACAGATAACATGTCTGAAGTGATTACATTAAGATTACAGCTTGCCACTTTGTTCAAGATTGCTGAAACTAGAAACAGCACCAAAAATCTCTTAAAAGATAGATGACTTTGAGAAAAAAACTATTGAAGTATAAGTCTGCTGAAATGGATAACAGCTTTTTACATGAATGTCTCCAGGTGAAAATAGTACCTGAGGGGTTAAAAGTATGGGCATTCCCAAATGAGATAGCTAGAGATTTAGAGTTTATGGCAAGTTAATTTTATATATATATATATATATATATATATATATATATATATATATATATATATATATATATATACACACACACACACATATATATATATATATATATATATATATATATATATATAACATAAAACAAATAAAAATAGACACCACTGGGGAAAACAGAAAGAAGTTTTAATCACTCAGAGTTAAGCGCTTTTGGCTTGACACAGAAGCCTTCATGAGAACAAAGAGCCCTTAACACAAAGGGTCTAATATGTATTTATTATTTATTTATTGACATGTGTTAACCGGGTTGGTCCAGCTCAGTTTGTGGCCCATTTTCAGTGGAGAACCGGGGAAAAAAGCTCCATTCACAAACAATTAACAGAATTAAAACATTTGAGGCAAAAGAATTACAAAAAATGTGTTAAAGTTAAAAGACATAAAGTAGAATGTATGCACAAAGGAATATACACATCATGTTTTTACAGAGAAACAATATATGTGCATATTTACATTATTTTGTCCAATAGTATTGACTGAGTTTAGTAAGTATCCACATAATAGAGTACTTAGATGAAGGGGGGGGGGGCTTATTTAGGTGTGTATGTGGGGTATGAGGAGCTTAGGTTGAGTCTTGACAAGGGCAAATTTTGGATTTAAGTAGATGAAGTTTGAGTTCATTTTTAAAGTGTGATGGGTTGGTGATGGAACGTATGTCTAGGAGAAGTTTGTTCCAAGCATGGGCCACAGAGTGTTTATATAGAAGTTTGTCTACTGTTTTTTGGGGTTGGTAGATGTCTAGTAGTTGCTGATTAGAGGTACAGAGAGTCCAAGGTGGAGTATACTGTAGATAGAGGTGAAGGCAGCGAGAGCTGGACAGGATGAAGGTTTGTAAAAATGAAGTGTAACATTTGAAATTGTGATAGCAGTAGTTGTTGGGGGAGTTCAAGCCACTCGAGTGAGTTTAGGATGAGGCAGTGATGTGCATTGAATGGAGTCTGTGATAAATCTAGCTATCTTTTGATAAGTTTGTTGAAGTTTGTTCAAGGTTGTGATTTGAATGTTGTTAAGAACTGGGGATGCATATAGAAGGGAGGGGAGGAGGAGTGCCTGTGCAATGGAGAGTCTGGCATTAGGGGTTAGAAATTTTTTGTTGCGATACAGTAAACTTAGTTTTTGCTATGTCTTTTTATACATTGGAATATGTGAAGTTTGAATTTGAGTTCATCATCAATGATGACTCCAAGGAATTTTGTGTGGGTTTCGGGTTGGATTATTGCATTGTTAGAGGATGTAATAGCAAACGTGGATTTCTGGTGAGTGAGAGAATGAGGGAGAAAGAGTAAGAGTTTGCTCTTCTTAGGGTTAAGGATAAGTAGGTTATCAGACAACCACTGTTCAGTGGATAGAAAGGCATGTTGGGTTAGGGTATGGAGTTCAGAGGTATTGCAAGAAATGAAGATGAGAGTTGAGTTGTCAGCGTATTGGATGAGGGAGGATTGTATACAAGATGTATAGAGATTATTGGTAAAGGCACTAAACAGAAGGGGACCCAAGATAGAACCTTCTGGTACTCCAGTTGGGACAGGTATAAATGGAGAAAAGGATGAGAGCCATTTAACAGATTGCTGCCTGCTGGACAGGTAACTGGAGAACCAGGTGAGGGAGGTGGATGATAGGTTGAGATTAGCAAGTCTAGATAGCAGTAGGGAGTGGGAGACTGAATCAAAGGCTTTGGAAAGGTCAAGGAAGAGACAAGAAATGAGTTTATTGTTATCTTGGGCCTCAGCAATGGTATGTGTGAAGGATAAGAGGGCAGTACTTGTGCTCTGGTTGGGATGGAAACCATGCTGAGTAGGAGTGAGAAGGTTATGCTGGAGGAGGTAGTTAAGAAGTTGTGAGTTAATGCATTTTTCAAGAATCTTAGAGAGGGTGGACAGGATGGTGATGGGTCCTTAGTTAGATGGGTCTGTAGAGTTTCCACATTTATGCTGTGGAATAGTGAAAAAGGATTTCCATAGGGTAGGGACGGTGGATTCCTGAATAGATCTAATGATTAGAATAGATACTGGATAGGCAATGGATTCAGCAGCAAGTTTGAGGAAGTTAGGAGGTGGATTATCAGTGGAGGGAGAGCAGGGTTTGAGCTTTAGAAGAAGAGATCTGATGTAGGAAGTAGGAACAGGGTGAAAGGAGAACAGATTTTTGCTTGGAGGTTTGGGAGGGGTAGGCAGAGAAGTTGTGCTACAGTTGGATGGTATGAGTGTTTGGATGGTGTCAAAGTATTTATTGAGTAGAGTAGTGATGTTCTGAGGGGATGTGTTTCGGTAAGGGCAGGGGTTTGAGGGACAACCTGGAGAAAGAATTTTGTTAAGAGTAGACCAAAACTTCTGAGGGTTGGATTTACTATTGAGCTGAGTAGAGTTATAGTAGGACTTTTTGTCATTATTAGTTTGTTTCTTAGTAAGAGTCCCCGAGATGTCTATATTTCTGTAGCAGGGATAGTTCTTTTGTTTTGATCCAGGCTTTCTAAGCACTGTCTCTTTTGTGCATAAGGGACCTAGTTTCTTTGGAAAGCCAGTGAGCAAAATTGGAGTTTATTCTAATCTTCCGAGAGGGAGCAAGGAAGTTTAGGGTATTCAGGAAGATGCTATTGAACATACTGACTGCGTCATTGAGAGGGACTTGTCTAAGGATGGACCAGTCTGTACTTGAAAGAATGGAGTTGAATTGGGATATGTTAAAGTTAGAGAGTTTATAACAATCTCTGTACAGGTGGGGTTTGGGAGGTTAGTTGGAGTGTCTTATGACAGAGGTGGGGAGGTGGTCACTAAGGGAGTCTGGTAAAGTAGTAGGGTTGTGGTAGTGGTGGGGGAGTTGGTGAGAATCCAGTCAATTATAGAGCTGGAAGATGAGTTTTTATGGAGGCGGGTGGGGGGGAGATATCAGTTGATGGAAACCATGTAGGTTGATAATGAATTGTGGGGAGTCAATTCTAAGTTAGGACCAATCTAGGTTGACATCTCCTAAGATGAGGTTTTATAGGGTACATTGTGGGAAAACCAGGATTGGATATTCTCTAAGATGGGCAAATTATTCCCAGGAGGAATATAGATGGAAGCAACAGCTAATACCAATCAAATTCAACCAATCAAAGCAACATTCCAATTAATTCCAAAAAAAAACATTTTTCTTACAATAACCAAACCAAGAAACCATATTTGTAAAAATGAAAAAAAATGTTTACACAAAAAACGTATATTAAAACACTAATAATAAAAATTTAAATTAATTTACATTTATTTAAATCTACATTCCTGTATACAATTGCTTTATAATTGGCAATACCATTTAAACCTAGAAAGTTGTAAGCATTAAATGATATCTGCCACTTAAATTGCCTGTAATCTAATTTTCTATCTCTGTTCCCACTTGAAATCCCTTGGTACATGATTAATGATTGTAATGTAAAGCTTTTTGTAGTTTTTGCAGTTCAAAACATGTTTACATAATGCATTGTCCAGACTTTTACCTCGAATAGCATACAGATATTTATACATTCTCTTCTTTAATGGTCAATTAGTTTTCCTACATAGAAAGCTGTACAGGCTGAGCACTTTGCTAAATACACCACATAAGGAGTACTGCAATTACCAGGCACCTGCCAAATTTTGTTACTAATACAAGCCTCAAAATAAGGACCTTCAGCTATATACCCACAAAAATTGCAGTTTAAATACTTAAAGGTGCCCCTAGTACCTGTCTGATTTCCTTGAGGTCTCTTCTCTAATAATACTTTAAAGTTGTGCACCTTTTTATTAATAAATAAAAGTGAAAGTTAATTAATTTGTTTGACAAAACCGGTTTTGAATTCACGTCCATCTTAATCAGGAACAAAGAAAAATTAATGAACATTTTACTTGAGGAAATTCATCTACCAGATACACAGGTAAATAATATCACACAAAATAAGCTTAACAAGACATTGATATTTACAGCACACCATGGACCCACCACCAATTTTTCCTAACAGATATAAAGGTATTTCAGTGTTTAGATCAACAGGGATCCATATATTCCAAGCATTTGGTAAATAAAAAGGATACCATCAGATAAAAGGTCAGTGAGACCAGGCATCTTACCTGGCATGCAATAACTTTTTTGGTTTGCAACAGAAATGGTAGAATTATTCAGCTTTTTTGAACTGGATCACATTCAGTTTTTGCATACTGATGCTGAACAAGTTACTGAAGGTGATTTCAATATTTTTAATTATAACCATGCAGTGCTAACGCAATGATATACTGATTTGTTTAATTTTTTTTTTTATTTTCTACCTACCAGTAGGACTGATGCAGTTGTGGTTCTGACAGATTTGAAACTTTATACAAGGAAATTAAATACAATATTTAATAAGCAATAACAAGCAGTTGCACAGAATAATAGACTGTGTGACAAAGGGAGATACTGCAAGCACAGCAATCTGAAATTTTATAAATTATTATATGTCATTTGTGAATATCAACATGATCTACATAAGATGCTTGTGTTACACATCTATTGGAACTGAATGTTGTGTTTATCAAACTGGTCTATACAGACATGTGTGTGAAAAGGTATTTTATAAAGTGCTTGTGCTTAAAATGCAACCACAGTGTGCTATACTGGAATAGAACAGAAATGTGCATGCACTATTTAACTGTTTAAATGTATATATTTTAACAGTGGAAACTGGAGTACAGGAGGTTACCTTCAGAAAATAGATGAAATTAAATTACTTTATAGACTAGACCAGAGACATAATGAGAGAAGCTTTCTGTATTGTCTATGGAGTGAACTAATTACTACATCTGAAAGTATGAAGGAATTGAATTGTTTTATGACTTCTGGCATCTGCCAAGGATCTGAGGTCTATGTATATTCACAGGTAGATGCTAAATACTGCTAGCTTCTAGCAGTGGGGGTTTCACATGGGATAGAGTCAGGTGTCAAGAAATTATGTCATTCTGCAAGCTATCCCAGCAGTAATATTTGAAATATTAATTTGAGAACTCTCTGAGAGAGACCGTGTATTTTGTATTCAGATTTGGACCTGGCAACAACAGGAACCATTCACCACACATCTGCCTACTCTGATGATGTAAGTTACTATGGAACAGTACGATTTTGTTGGCTATAGTCAGGAATATAGCAAAGCTTAGTTTAGATATTTTCTTTTATTTATTTATTTGAGACTATCTTGCAATGCTGTTTCAAATATTTCCTGTGATTATGAACTCTGATGTCACTATGATTATATACTGTGTATTTTCTTGTTCTTTTATTATAAATTATTAAATATATTTCAACTTTTCATTGTGACTGATCTATCTAGAGATACTTAAGTTTTGTGGGTACTTGCATATTTATTTGGTGACACTATGAGGGCCACTCCTAATAGCCTTGCTTTTGGTCAAACTACAGTTTGTATTAATATTAATATTAATATAACATAGTAAGATTGGAGACCCTTTGTTAAGGGCCTTAAAGTTGCTGATAAGGAGTTGGCTGCTAGCAGTGATATTTATAGGTTCATAGGTTCATAGGTAGGTACTAGGCTATTGGCCCTAGGGCCTATATAAGCCTAGCCAAAAAGGTACCCTGGCTTTCGCCACCCAAGAAAATTATTTTCCTGTGCCCCTGTCGAGTAGAGTCACAAAACTGATCCCTGGGGTGAATTTTCTATTTCCCATCCAGTCATCAAGAGTTTTCTTGAAGAGTGCTAATGAGGAGCTCTGTTTGACATAGATAGGTAGTCTGTTCCAGTCAGTGTATGGGAAGTCTCTAGGACAGGAATCTATCCCTCCAGCATGTTCTGTTTATTGTGGTGACAGGGTTTAGGTCCCTACAGCATGTAGCTCAGAGGGATTGAGATTTCTTTAAGGGGAGCATGTCCAACAGCTCTGGGTTTGACATAGCTTTGTATGTTAGGTAGAGATCGCCTCTGACTAGGCGATATGCAATGGAGTAAAGCTGGGTTTTTTTGAGACAGTATGTGTAGGGCATCTGTTTGAGGCCAGTAATCCTCTTAGTGAGGTATTTCTGTGGCCTTTCCAGTTGTTGTAGATGTCTTGTGAGGTGCATACCAAAAAGGGGCCTTGTACTCTATAATGGGTCTAATGAGTGATGAGTAGAGGGGAAGAATGTCCTCTTTTTTTCTGGATGAGAAGCCTATTGTGATGAGATGTGCCACATAGAAGGATTTCCTGACCACTGTGACAATGTGATTATCAAAGGAGAGACTACTGTCCACCTGTGTCCCAAGGTCTCATCACACTTTTGGTGTTAAGTAGACTACCGCCTATGTGGTAGTTTATGGGTGCAGAGTTTTTACCAAAGGTGATGACAATGCACTTTTTGGCATTGAGCTTCAGGCCATGGCTTTGACACCAGGCGTCTGTCTCTGTGAGGCCCTTTTGTAGGATGTCCACATCATTAGGAGTTTTGATTATGGCTCCTAGTTTGCAGTCATCTGCGGACTTTGTTAGCCAAAGACCTTCAGTGTTAGCCTGTACTTCAGAGAAGTAGATACCAAACAGGAGAGGACCACTTGTCACTGGTCTGAAGTTGGATTTGGAGTCTGCTACTTTCACAGTGTGGGTTCTGTCCATGAGCCAGTGGGAAACCCATCTTGTGACATAGGGATTTATACCCTTATAGTCTTACCTTATAGTATGGGTAAAAGGGGGCATAGCTAGTAAACTTGTGCCACCTTTCCCAGGTGTGTGTGTGTGTGTGTGTGTGTGTGTGTGTGTGTGTGTGTGTGTGTGTGTGTGTGTGTGTGTGTGTCTGTGTGTAAATCAAACCTCAGAGTGTTTGTGTCAGCTACTTATGCAGGAACACAAAGCACTGGTTAGACAGGGCTGTAGTTCTTGGCTTGGTCACTCAGCTGAAATCTCAACTCCATAGCTGTCCCAGTGGGGAGTCTTACTGGGGATCTGGAGAAAGAGGGAGAAATCAGCCCAAACTGACTGTGGTCTATGTGTGCTCTTAAGGGAAATTGCACTTAGAGCTGCATCTGGAAATACTGTGTGTGTACTTGTAATCCTCCCAGTGTATGTCCCACACTGGTGCCAGTGGTGAGGATTGAGGCTCCCTGATTACTGGTCCAGTGGCGGATCATCGCACACTGGTTAGAGAAAAACTGTTTTATTCCCTCATCCCATCTGGAAATACAAAGATTTGAACATTTTTATGAACAGGACATCAGGGAGTTATGTTTTTCTAACAGGGAAAAAAAGTTTAATCTCACGCTTCTGAACATAAGTTTTATTACAAATTTTTAACAGAAGGACTGTCAGAGTAATGAAGGCAGATAAAAGGGCAGCCAAAATGCCTGGTATTATTGTCATGGACCAGACTGCTTATGTCTTTAGAATGAAACAAACCTTGAGTGATGATACTTACGCAGTAGTTTCTCATAGTTAGAGTAATGTTACTTACGTTGCTTATGCTAAAGTCAAGATTATCATGCATGATTTCCTAATGCAACATTTAATTGGTGTTAACTTGTCTAATTTTTATTACTAAATAACCCATTATACCAGCTACTTTTGGGATACCTAGGGTTCATATGGAAAGCAATAATCCACTTCTGTGCACCATAGTTTCATCAGCAGGGTCTGTAACTAAAACTTCAGCTATCTATAAAGATCTTGAAATGAAAAATATTTTGTCCTTGTTTCCATACATTTTAAAAGACTTGTGTCATTTTGGAGGTTATTTCTACTGCTTCTTACTTTGATAGTCTAATTTTAGCATCTGTTGACATTAAAGACCCATGCACACATACCACAAAATTTAGGTTTACAATGCTTTATGGATACTATTCACAATTTCAAGTCTTTAAACATCAGTGGGACTAAATTAATTGAACTTTTATGGAGTTAACTCCTTTTTTGAAGAAGAAGACTTCTAACAAATTGCTGAGTAGCCATGGGTGCAGTGTTAGCACCTATGTATGCCAACTTAGTGTTGTTGTATTGGGAAAAGCATTTTGTTTTCAGCTCATCTCTTTGGTCAAAGTAATTATGTATTTACATTATCACAATAATATATTTTTGCTTTCGAGTAGAGAGCAAGAAGAACTAGACCAACTTTTTATACTTTAAATTTCACCACAGATTTTTTTTAACGTTTACTTATGAAAACTTTTTAAATTAAAATGGACTTTTTTTGAAGTTACCATCAAGGATAATAGTAACAGAACCTTACAGTCCAACTTTTTCCATAAGCCAACCTTTTCAAATGCTAATTTACATAACAAAAATAATAACCCCTTTCACCAGAAGAAATAAGTGGTGAAAGGGCAAATGGTGATACTTTCTAAACTTATTTCAGTTGATTTGGATTTTGAAGCAGACATAGATAAGCTTAAGTAAATGTAAATACAATGATACTACCCTTTAAAGTTATGAAATGAGATTAGTGAGGAATTAAAAGTGACAAGAAAGAAACCTATTATAAATTGTGAGAAGCTTCTGTCATTGTTCAAGAGCAAGAATTTGATTCGAAATGTTAAAACATTTATTACTCACTGCAGTATTGATTCTCATGACATTAAGTCCGATTTGGAAATTAATTGGTATTTTTGGTTCTATGGCAAAAATATTCATGGTGGAAAGTCTAACATTAAGTTTTTATTAGAACAATAATAAGAGTGATCATACCCCCAGATTTGATAAATTCAGTGTAGGCATAGTGCAGAGCCTATACAGAATGTTACTGTGTCCATGTACATGGTTCCCCCTCGGCAGCGCACCATGCATATTAATGATGGTGTGTTGCTGAGTGGGACCCTGGAACATGATTATTGAACGAGTGTAGGGAGTGTGGTGCAAATTGTGTCCACAGATGAGTAACCCACTTCCTGCACTGTCCAACCGCTGCATATCAATGTCATTGTTTTTTAAAAGTTCATTTGTGTGGCATGGAGCAGAGCACAGCAATGCTAAGTGGTATCGAGACACCTGCTAGACATTTAAAATTGAAACCAACTGCATTTAATTATTTACTTAAAGTTCACATTTAAGAGTAGCTGAATGGGTTTGCATGGCATGGTGCAGTGCTCAGCAGTGCTTATACATAGCTTAGAGGTATATGCAAAGATATTGCTGAGTGAGTGGAGTTATAGCCTCATGTGCAGTAGGTGCAGGGTTTGAATACATGGAAGTGAAAATAAGCATTTATATTGGAAATAAAAATTATGCCAATTATTTTTGGATGCTGGCCCGCTGCACTCAGCTAAGCTCTGCTAAGACCTACTAAGCACTGCATAAACATAATAGAGGCTGAAAATGTTTATACACTGCTTGGCACCACTTGGCTGGTTTGTGCACTGCTAAGCGATGCAGTGCTTTTTTAAATGTTGCCGAATGATGTTTAAGCATGTGAAAAACAGGCAATATAAAGCTCACTAGTTGGAAATACAGCATAATCTGTTGGAGTTCTAACTGTGTAGTGACTATGGCTGGCACTGGAGAGGGTGCACACTACTGTGGGCAGCTATGAGCATTCCTGAGTCCAGGGTCATGGTTGGACTCCTTGTGGAAAACCATGAAGACAGTTGCTGCAGGGGTAGTTTCCAGAGCTCAGAGTGCAAGGCGGAGGCCTGGGACTAGCTGACACATGAACTCACCAGTGTGACAGGTATTCCCCACACAGGTGAGCAGGTACATCACCAATATGATGACCTGAAGCATCGACAGGGACACTCTTGGCCACCTGGGTCCAAGATGCTAGGGCAGGGAATGCCCCACATGTCTGTAAGTACATTTACCTGTGTTTGACCAATATCTAAACTGAATGTCTGCTAAACTGGTATGCATAGTGGTGTACCTCTCTCCCAACAGCTGCATAGGAGAGGGCTCACAACACTGAGGCACTTGCAGGGTGCTTGGCCAGGTTGCACCATGAATGTGGTGAGTATAGATATATATTCCTATCTATAGTCAAATAAGCAAAAAAGAGTAAAGCATTAACTGTAATAAAGTATCTGCAAAATGTTTGTAGTTCATAGGTTCATAGGTAGGTACTAGGCTATTGGCCCTAGGGCCTATATAAGCCTAGCCAAAGGTACCCTGGCTTTCGCCACCCAAGAAAATTATTTTCCTGTGCCACTGTCGAGCAGAGCCACAGAAGTGATCCCCGGGGTGAATTTCCTATCTCCCATCCAATCATTAAGATTTTTCTTGAACAGTGCTAATAAGGAGCTTTGTTTGATATAGATAGGTAGTTTGTTCCACAGTATGGGAAGTCTCTGGGATAGGAATCTATCCCTCCAGCATGTTCTGTTTATTGTGGTGATGAGGTTTAGGTCCCTAGAGTGTGTAGCTCATAGGGATTGGGATTTCTTTAAGTGGAACATGTCTGAAAGCTCTTTGAGGTTTTCTGGTATTATACTGTAAACAGCAGCCACTGAATTGTTGTAACTATTGACACATTTCAGAGATGGCCTTTACATCCTGCAGCTAATCTAACATGTTGACATAGCTTTGTGTTAGGCAGAGATTGACTCTGAGTAGGTGATATGCAACGGAGTAAAGCTGCAGTTTTTTGAGACGGTCTGCATAGGGCATCTCTTTGAGGCCGGTAATCCTCTTTGTGAGGTATTTCTGTTGCCTTTCCAGTTGTTGTAGATGTCTTGTGAGGTACATACCAAAAGAGGCAGTGTACTCTATAATGGGTCTAATGAGTGACGAGTAGAGGGGAACAATGACCTCTTTTTTCCTGGATGAGAAACCTTTTGTGATGAGGTGTGCCACATAGAAGGATTTCCTGACTACTGTGGCGATATGATTATCAAAGGAGAGACTACTGTCCACCTGTGTCCCAAGGTCTCTTATCACACTTTCGGTGTTAAGTAGACTACCACCTATGTGGTAGTTCATGGGTACTGAGTTTTACCAAAGGAATGACAATGCACTTTTTGGCATTGAGCTTGAGGCCATGGCTTTGACACCAGGCATCTGTCTCAGCAAGGCCCTTTTGTAGGATGTCCACATCTTTTGGAGTTTTGATTATGGCTTCTAGTTTGCAGTCATCTGTGAACTTTGTTAGCCAAAGACCTTCTGTGTTGGTCTGTACTTCAGAGAAGTAGATACCAAACAGGAGAGGACCCAGGACTGAACCCTGTGGTACTCCACTTGTCACTGGTCTGAAGCTGGATTTGGAGTCTTCTACTTTCACAGTGTGGGTTCTGTCAGTGAGCCAGTTGGCAACCCATCTTGTGACATAGGGATTTATACCTAGTTTAGTGAGTTTATCTATAATTCCAGAGTGGGGGATGGTGTCAAAAGCCTTGGCGAGATCTAGATAGGCTGTGTGAACCACCTTACCCTCATCAACGGCTTTGGTGACTGCTTCAAAGAAGTCTATCAGGTTTAGGAGACATGCTCTGCCTTTTACAAACCCGAACTGGGTGGGGTCCTGAGTTTGGAGATTACCAGTGTCATTGTTTATAAGTTCCATGATGATACGCTCCATAGCCTTGCAGACCAGGCTCGTTAGGCTAATGGTGTGGTAGTTTCTGGGGTCTGTGGTGGCTCCCCCTTTGTGGAGTGGGATAACTGTCGCTGTGCACCATTCAGTGGGCACATAGCCTGAGATGAGGCTATGATTGAACATGGTACTTAGGTGGGGTGCCAGTTCGCTCTGTAGTTCATGTAGAACACAGCCTGGGATGTCGTCAGGTCCCATGGATGCTGTGTTCTTGGCTTTGGATAGTGTGTTTTTTACCTATGCAGCCTTGATTACAGGAACTTTGAATTCTTCTGGTATAGAGATGGGCTCTTTAGGGGATGACAGAGGGGTAAAGTTAGCACTGAACCTATCTGCCAGGATGTTGGCAATATCCGTTGGTTCTGTATATTTAGTGCCATTGTGCTGTAACTCAGAGCAGATCTGCGTGTTGCCATTGAGATTCTTGACATAGCTATAGAATGCTTTGTGGTTGTCTTTAGAGTCATTGGTGATTTTGTTTTCATAACTAGCTTTGGAGGATTTTATGAGGGATCTCAGCTTCTTACTGAAGCTGACCAGGGAGTTTCTCCAATCATGGGATTTTACTCTTTTTTGCAACAGATTCTTTCTTCTGTTGTAGAGTTTGTTTATGGCAGGGGACCACCAGATTGGCTTCCTTTTTTTGGAGGCTAGCATCGTAGTTCTGTTAGGGATTGCACGATCCATGCACTCATGTAAGTGCTTATAAAGTGCATTTGTGTAGGATTCAGCAGTCATACCTCTATTGTCCATCAGCATGGGTGTCGTGAAGTTTGCCACTTCTGTCTTAAGAAGTGTGAAGTTGGCTTTGGAGAAATGTTTTACTGTGGTTTCCTTAATGGGGGATGGGGGAGGGGTGTGGATGTCTAGGGTGATTAGCTTATGGTCGGATCGACCAACAAGGAATTGACCTCTGGTGTGGAGCACCGGTTGCCCATGTTGGTAATAACCAGGTCTAGGATATTGCTGCCCCTGGTGGGGGTGTGGATAAGTTGATCCATGGCATTGGAATTTATGAATTCCAGAAAACGTTGAGCACAAGAGTTGGTACATGCGTAGTTTTCCCAGTTAATGGTAGGGTAGTTGAAATCACCCATTATTAGGGTGTTAGGTTGTACCCTAATATTTTACAGTGTATTAAGAAATGAGGCATGGGAATCCTGGGGCATGGTGGGGGATCTGTAGCAAACTACAATTTGGATTGCGGTCTTGCCCAGAGTTAGTTGCACTTGGATAATCTCGGATGCATTATGCTGAGCAACTAGCCTGGAGGTGTGGATATCCTTAATGAATATGGATACACCTCTGCCTTTAGTGTTTCAGTCCAGGTTAGGTGGCCGAAAGGTGTGGTATGAATTATAGCCTGGTAATGCAGGGGAACTCTCTGGAGCCTTGAACCAGGTCTCTGTCACTGCACAGATATTGATGTTCTCCATTTTAAGGAGTGCCTCGAGAGAGTGCATTTTGAGGTTTAGACTTTTGCATTGAGTAGCAATACCCTCAGATTCTTCTTGCCTGTACCTGTTAGGGTGGTGAATTTGTCATTTGAACCTTGCCTAAAAAAGGCACTATAGGGGTGACTAGAGCCTTAGCCAGTATCCAGAATCCCAGGGGCGACAGGTGCAGGCCATCTCTAGCAAAGCATTGTGGCTTGTCGATCATGCCATCCCAGGCAGACAGATACTGGATCCCCTTAGAATGACACCAGAAGCTTAGCCAATTGTTGAAGTCAATCATTTTGTCCTTGTACTGTGGTATCATTCTGGGTGATGGCAGGATGCTACTCAGGACTAGGGTCATACCTGCCTGGGCTACAAGATCGGACAGCTCCTCCATGTCCCTTTTCATGTAGTCCAAGGAGGTACGTCTCAGGTCATTCACACCAACATGGACAATGACAGAGTCATATTTGTACTTGTTGTGGAGTGACCTGAGTGCATGTGTTATGTGGCGGATCATTGCACCCGACAGGCAGCTGACAATAACTTTCTCCTTGTTTAGCTTGGTGAGTGGAACATCAGTGTGCCTGACTATAGAATCACCTATAGCTAGAGTGTTGGGTACGTTATTATGGCTTATGGGCTGTGGTTGAGTGGCACACTGAGTTTGTGGGCTATGTGTAATTTGGGTCGTGTTGGCGGGTGGAGGTTGCTTGTGTTTCTGTTTTGGAGGTCCCTGTTGCTTGGGCAGGTTTTTACTGAGAGCCTCCGCGAATGTAGGTGTGTGTTTTGTGTTTCTATGTGTGTGTTTTGGTGGTGTAGATTTTGAGGGACTATGTGATGAGTGTGGTGTGGTGCAAGTGTTTACCTTCTCCTCTTGACTGTCTAGTCCAGTCTTGGGTGAAGAGAGCATTGCTTCCAGTTTGGCTATATAAGTGCATCTCTCACAGGTTGTAGTGTTGGGTGGTAGGAGGAGAGGGCTGTCTGTTTACATGAGGCAATTACTGCATTGCCCCAAAATGCCCAGATTCATCAGGTAGACAGGAGAAAACACTGGGAGCTGACCCTTAGACATGCCTATATAGGTGCTAATTTGTTAAGTACTAGAAACTGTTTTCCTCTAGACAGTGAGTGCTGTAGTAATTTGTAGCTTAGTTAGTGCTTACAATAAGTTCTGAACAAGTGCTGAAACAAAAAACTGGCTAGTTCTAAGAAACAAAATTAAGCTAGAAGGCTTCCCTCCAACACAGAAAGGCTTGGGCCCTAGAAGCCTACAAATAGTCCTGGACACAGCAAATCTATATCCAGGCTAGACTACCCACAGGAAAGTCAGGAAACAAGCTTAGAAAAAGTTTTTTTTCTTTTTTTTTTAGTGGAAAGAGAGAAAGGAGTAGCAGAAACTAAGCTGATTGGCGTTCTCAAATGTTCTCCCTATACTGGGTAGAATGAGGTTATGACACTAGACTGGGATGAGGGTCCCAGATCAAATTTACACTAGGGGCAGGCAACTGCAAAGCCACCAACTATAAAAAACACTATACAACAAGGAGGGAGGGTAGGAAACAAACTGCAGAAATGTTTCTCACAGCTGAAAAGCAGCAGTGAGCCTTTAAATGAAAGCTTTAAACAGCTAAAGGAGCCTCTAGAAAAAAGAGTTTAACTGCAACAAGTTATCAGAAACAAACAACCCAACAGATGCTTAATAAAAGTGGACAATTTCCAGTTAATACCTCACACACAGTTAAACTAGCTAGAAAAATACACAGTACACAAAGTGCTATAAATAACAAAGAAATAAAGAACAAAATAAACAAAAAACAGGATACTTAATATTATATATTATAGCTCCGAGTTTGCTCAGTGTCCTTCCTTCGATTAGCTCAGTGTGAAATGGCAGAACACTCACAACTGAACTTCTTAGGTAACAGAAAGTTGAAACCTGAGACAGATTTTAAGAAAGAAATCTCAAAAGAACCAATGAGGTGCTTAGTCTAAGCTGTAGTCCAGGTGACCTCAGTCAGCCAATGACCTCAAACAATTCTATCTCACTGAAATGCCTGATGGCTTTGGCTAAACCAAGATGTCCCTGAATATGTGCTCAGACACACAGCCTCCACAAACACTAGGCCCAAATACAAGCCTGAATATGGAAATGCTACAAATATCCCCACTACTTAGAACAAACTGCAGAAAGGTTTCTCACAGCTGAAAAGCAGCAGTGAGCCTTTAAATGAAAGTTTTAAACAGCTAAAGGAGCCTCTAGAAAAAAGAGTTTAACTGCAACAAGTTATCAGAAACAAACAACCCAACAGATGCTTAATAAAAGTGGACAATTTCCAGTTAATACCTCACACACAGTGAAACTAGCTAGAAAAATACACAGTACACAAAGTGCTATAAATAACAAAGAAATAAAGAACAAAATAAACAAAAAACAGGATACTTAATATTATATATTATAGCTCCGAGTTTGCTCAGTGTCCTTCCTTCGATTAGCTCAGTGTGAAATGGCAGAACACTCACAACTGAACTTCTTAGATAACAGAAAGTTGAAACCTGAGACAGATTTTAAGAAAGAAATCTCAAAAGAACCAATGAGGTGCTTAGTCTAAGATGTAGACCAGGTGACCTCAGTCAGACAATGACCTCAAACAATTCTCTCTCACTGAAATGCCTGATGGCTTTGGCTAAACCAAGATGTCCCTGAATATGTGCTCAGACACACAGCCTCCACAAACACTAGGCCCAAATACAAGCCTGAATATGGAATGCTACAAATATCCCCACTACTTAGAACAAACTGCAGAAAGGTTTCTCACAGCTGAAAAGCAGCAGTGAACCTTTAAATGAAAGTTTTAAACAGCTAAAGGAGCCTCTAGGAAAAAGAGTTTAACTGCAACAAGTTATCAGAAACAAACAACCAAACAGATTTTTAATAAAAGTGGACAATTCCCAGTTAATACCTCACACACAGTGAAACTATCTAGAACAATACACAGTACACAAAGTGCTATAAATAACAAAGAAATAAAGAACAAAATAAACAAAAAACAGGATACTTAATGTTATATATTATAGCTCAGAGTTTGCTCAGTGTCTTCACAACTGAACTTCTTAGGTAACAGAAAGTTGAAACCTGAGACTGACTTGTCTGTGTATGTTGTTGTGAGTTTGTGTGATATGCATGGGATCAGAGATGAGAAGATGTGGAACATATAATGCAGTTGTGGAACCTCATTTCTATGAGTCTGTGTGGATTACCATACATAATACTGCAGGTGGTAATGTATTGCTTTTGTATTGATTCTCACAGATGAACAGGGGGGTTGGAGTCTGTCCCCCTCACAACCTGACTAGAGTGTCTCATCAGACTCTGATGATGAGGGTGGCCATAATGAGGTACAGGTGGGCTTGTTGGGGGTTGAATCTGTCCCAGAGGTTGAAATTCCTCTTCTGTCCCCATTGTCCCCACACACAGTCAGTATGCCCACACATACCCAGTCACCACAGGCCACAGATATTGGACAGTCAGAGGATGATGACATAGTACAGGACAGTGTGAGAACAATGGAGTCAGTGAGTGTAGACACTGGCCATAGCCAGAGAGCTGGCGAGGTTCCACAAAGGCAGATTGACAGGGGTGCTCAAAGGAAGACTGCTGCCTATCCACCTCCTGTTGTATGTGTCACATCATGGGTCACTCACCATATGTTTCGGACTGTCATTAAGGCACAGGCACATTCTTAATGCAACACTAGATGGTTGCTTAGGGTTATGGATGCAGCACAGTCTGACATCTGTGACTGCCTCCACTCCATTGGTTACTCTCCGGATCATTTCACTGAAGTAGTGGACAAACAGTGAGCTGAGATAGTGTTTGTCTTTGACCACACATTTTCTGTGCTGGAACATCTGGTTGTAGTTGGGCATTGGACACGTGGATGTAGGCCAGCAACATCATCTGCTGTGAGTCCATGTAGCCTTGGACACTCATGATCCAGTAGTGACAGTACCTCCAGCACTACAGAGGGAAGTGTGTTGTCCACACCATGACATGGCAGGTCATGGACACATGGTCTTGGATGGTCCCATGGGGGACACAGGCCCAGAAGACAGCAGTCAATATCAGGTACTAGCAGCGCATCTGACCTTGGGCATGGTGGTACCGATGTGACTCCTGGTGAAGCCAGTTCCCATGTTTGTGGTTGGAGACAGTGAACTGTCCACTCTACCATGTATGATCCACACATGTCCACCATACACATGTGTAGAGCTAGCACTGGGCTTGATTGTGTACACACACATACTCCAGCAACACTGTCACATGCAGGTCACCAACAGACACACATGGCACCTCTCTATGTCTCATTTAACCAGCACTCCTTCCTGATTCACACACATGCTGTCAACTATTTGGCACAGTCTAGGCCTCTGGCACCCCCACACTACACCCTGTGCATGTGATGATACTTGTGTCATCCATGCCATTGATGCAGGGACCGGCAAATATGTGTTTGATGCACAGGGTGACTATATTACTTTACATGTGTTTGTGTAGTGCAGTAGTGTTATGCCATGG
>NC_056737.1:1211142676-1211335176 GCF_019279795.1 Protopterus annectens
GTACCCCCATTCACTTTGGCTTTGTCCAGCTTTGTTTCAGTAACAGATTGAGGGGTTATGACAGTCTGTGGGAATACCACCATATGAGTGCCTCACATGCAAAAGATGTTGGATGCTGGCAGATTCAAACCATCAGCACCATTGCAAATGCTATTGTCCCTGGTCCAGTGAGCAACACCAGTCACCAGACAGACAGGTTTCATTCTTCACAATGTCAACAACATATAGGAATTGTCTGGTTGCTGCTATATCATTGCAGACTTACTGTTACAGCAGTTGTATGGGAACACTGATGTGTTTGGGATGGGGGACAACCAGCCCATGCATTGCTGACACAGACAGTCATGTGACTGTCTTGTAACCCCACTGTTTGGCATCTCTCTTGAGTAATGTCATGGAGTTTCCAGCCATGTGGCCTAGTAGCTATCATTGGCCACATACTAGTAAACAGAGTACCTGTTGTTCCAAGTGACTGTTAGATCTGTACAAGTAACCCAGTAGCACACTATAGATCTCTGCAAGTAGCCCAGTAGCACACTATATATAGCCCACTATATTCCCTTGCATACATGTGACAGGTCCATACATATGCTACCATATGATAGTATCCCTTACAAGTGGTGTATAGGAGAATGACTTACCTTGCGAATACAGCAGATGACAGACTTGTAGTTTTGGGCTACCTCTGTCTGATGCATGCAGTCCACAGTGAATACAAGGTGAGGTACAGGTTGTGTGGTCTGGGTTGCGTAATTTTTACTAATCTGTTGCAAGTCAGAGTAAAGTGTCAGTCCCTAAGGCCCTAGGTTGCCTGTCCATGTGCTATGTTTTCTCTCTTGGCCAAGGCCAGGAGATATTGGGCATGTCTACATTTGCCTACAGGGACATCCTCAGGGGGTTCCTCTTCCAAGTCTCCCTGTGGGTGCAGCTGTGGTGACCTAGGCACTGGTGAGGGGATGTGTATCCCTTTCCTTTGGTGATCCTGCTACAGCAGTTTGTTCAGGATCATATTGTGCAGCATGGCGCATACTGTGAACATCTGTGCACATGTGGCTGGAGAGTACTGCAGGGCTCCACCAGATATATTGAGGCACCAGAACTGCGACTTGAACAGCCCAACCACACTCCCTATGATGTTCCTAGTTTGTGTGTGTTTGCCTCATTATGGCATTCTTCGGTTGGTATGTGTGCATTTCTGATGGGTGTCATCATCCACGGTTCCAGTGCGTAGCCAGAATCCCTCAGTAAATAACCATGTGGGATGTGCCCCCTAGCAAACATCTGGTATAACTGTGATATATGCCAGATATGGGAGTCGTGATAACTCCCAGGGCTGCCAGCACACACATTCAGCATAATGTCCTGGGCATTGCACACGACCTAGCAGTTGATGGAGTTGTACCCCTTGCAGTTGATGTAGATAAAAGGAAGAACTATTGCCTGAAAGTGTACCAATTGTTGTCCTCAGTATCCTGGATTTATGTTTTCCTGCTTTGTGAATTATTGCCTTGTGTATGTCTACACTGTGCTGCTGTTAACTACTGTTGTTCTGCATTACTTTATGAATAGGTGTAAACACTACTGTGTTCTTAGCTAGCTATGTGTGTAAGACACTCATACAATGGAAATTAATGCTAGGTATACTGTCTCTGCCTACCTGTATTAATTTTTTTCTCTCTACCCATGGTATTTTTGTCTCTCGCTCTTTTCCTGAATTACTTGCTCATAACTAATCTCCCTCCTCTCTGTTTTTTATAGCCCTAGTGGATTTTTCCCTGTGGTTTTCTTCTGGCCACAGTACAGGCAGCACAGGTTTGAGGACCGTAACAGATACCCTGCAACTCTAACTATATGTCCGGATGCCACCATTTTAAGCTTAAAATAATACCACTGAAGTATGTGTCCCAGTAAATAACTACTACATAAGCTAATCTTTTAATTAATGCTAGACTTTATAAGCACAACAATAATTTACAGTGGTTTTTTTGCTAGTCACCATGAAAATCAGACGTCAGCAGCTCCTATCCTTTCTCTTTGGTTACCCACTATCCTCATACTGTTTCTGTCTATATTCTCCTGTTCTGCACTTTACCCGTCCCTGAATTCATTTCTAGCCTCACTCATAATTGCCTTTCCTAGTGCACCTGCCCTATTTTACTGTCTTCAGACTCTTACATATTGTTTTTTTTTTTTGTTTTGCCCTGCTTTTAGCTGCTAGTAATACCTCTCTCTGCCCCTCCAAAGCCCGTCTCTGTTGTAGCTTATTTTAACCATACAGCACTGGGTTTGCTTCAAGTAAATATACTTGTGTAGCTTGAGGCCAGTGTTCTTTTGTAAGCTTAATTCTGCTCATATTTTATTTCTTTTTATTTTATTTCTGGTGACTATACCTTTCAGAAACTTTATATCCTTGTCTTTCGAGCTAGTTTTTCACTATCTTTTTCTGATTGTTTCTATGACTTCATCTTGACCAGGGTGCTAGCGCCACTCCATTTGCCCTCGCTATGCTCGGGCTCACTTCACACCCCTACCATATCCCCATTCCCACTCACCCCATTACAATTACCTTTATACCTAACTATCCCTCCCCTTCCTAACCCCTAGCCACTACAATTCCACTTCCTTCCTATTGCCACAACCACCTTACTAATCTGTCAATCTTGTCAACACACCTTCCTCTATACCACTGTCTCTAAACCTACTCTATCTGACCATATTTTATTCCAACATGTATTATTTTCTAATATCTTCTACACTACTCCTTATTCTGTCTATCTCCACCTCTTACCACTCCAATCTCTCTGACCCACTCCTATGTTCACCAACTTCTGACTCATACAACATATATCCAACTACTTCATCTTTTACTATCTCCCCTAATCTCTTTACTACCTCTGCCTCAAGTCTATATAAACTATCCATAATACAGGTTTTTAAACCTTCCCACAAAGCTAAGTCAAAACTATACAAACTCCATCTAGCATCTACTACACACTCTCTCCTCACTAAAAACCTGCTTTGTTCTGGAGATATCCATCCCAACCCTGGCCCCTCTTCTCTCCCCAAAACTACCTCTACACTGCCCCCATCTTACTCTTCTAACAGTCACCAACCTCAGTCACAACAATCATCTCCATCCAAATACTTAACTATTTACTCATTGAATATTCAGAGTCTAGCAAATAAAGTCACTGATCTGCACTCATGGATAGCTCTCAATACCCCTCACATCCTCTCCCTATCTGAAACCTGGCTCAAGCCACAAATCTCAAATAGTGAAATACTCCCACCAGGTTATAATATCTTCTGATCTGATAGACCTGTAAAAAAAGGTGGTGGCATGGCCATCCTCTACTCAAACATTCTTAACCTCTCACCATACCCTTCCCCAATTCCTGACTTCCTCCCAGCTGAAATCATCATCCTTAACTGCCATCTGAATCCCCACAAAATACTTGAGATTGCCTCTATATACCTTCCTCCTGGTAACAATCTGCCCTTTCTTGAAAACATCCTATCCTGGTTCTCCCACAACATACCATATTAGACACTTATCCTTGGTGATGTCAACATTGATTGGTCCAAACTCACAACTGACTCCCCCCTACTCAGTATCCACCTACACGGCTTCCACCAACTTATAGCATCTCCCACTAGCTTCCATAAAAATTCCAATTCCAGCTCCATCATAGACTGGATCCTTACCCAATTCTCCCCACCAATACCACAATCCCATCACCTTACCTGACTCCCTCAGTGATCATCTCCCTACTACCATCTTAAGACACTATTCCCATATTCCTAAACACCACCTTATCAAAGACTGTCGAAAACTATCGACTTTCAATTCATCCCAATTTAACTCCATTCTTCACAGCATAGATTGGTCCATCCTAAAACACCTCCCCCTAAACGATGCTGTAAGCACTTTCAATAGCATTTTAATGAATACTCTAAACTCCTCAGCTCCCTCTAGGAAGATCAGAGTAAAATCAAACCATGCTCCCTGGCTCTCCAAAGAGACTAGGTCCCTTATGAAACAAAAAGATTGTGCTTGAAAAACCTGGACTAAAACTAAACAACCACATTTTCTTCAAAAATACAGACTGAGGAACCTTGCAAAAAATCATACAACTAATGACAAAAAGTTATACTATAGTTCTGCTCAGCTTAACAACAAATCCAATCCTCTAAACTTTTGGTCAACTCTCAACAACATACTCTATCCTGGAAAGCCCTCTAATCCCTCCCCATACCCTAACTCTTCCTCTCAGGAAACAGCTACCTTCCTGAATAAACACTTTATCTCTTCCATCCAAAATCTGGTAACCTCTAAGCCAAACTCTACTTCAACACCCACCTCTCCAAGTCCCACTAACACAACTTTGTTTTCTTTTGAGCCAGTTCCCATTACTTACATCAAATCTCTACTACTCAAGCTAAAACCTTGCTCTCCTTCCACTGACTATCTCCTACATACCTCAAACTTGCTGCTGACTCAATTGCCTATCCTATATCTATACTAATTAATCGATCTATTCTGGAATCAACTGTCCCCACCCTTTGGAAATCTTTCTTCACTATCCCTCTTCATAAAAGTGGAAACTCCACTGACCTCTCAAACTACCGACCCATTGCCATTCTGACCCCCTCTCCAAGATATTAGAAAAATGTATTCACTCACAACTTCTCAATCACCTCCTCACACACCACTTACTTACCCCTACCCAACATGGATTTCATCCTCACCACAGCACCACCACTGCCCTCCTCTCCTTCACTCATATCATTCCAGAGGCCCTAGACAACAATAAACTCACTTCCTGTCTCTTCCTAGATCTCTCCAAAGCCTTTGATACTGTCTCTCATCCTCTACTACTATCCAAACTCGCAAATCTCCACCTATCCCCCTCCACACTTGCCTGGTTTAATAGTTACCTATCTGGCAAAGAACAATCTGTCAAATGGCTCTCATCCTCCTCACCTTTCCTTCCCAGTTCTACTGGAGTTCCCCAAGGCTCCATCTTGGGACCCCTTTTGTTTAACATCTTCACCAATGATCTTTACACCTCATGCAAAGAATCCTCCCTTATTCAGTATGCTGATGACTCCACACTTATATCCATCTCAAATAACATTCCTGAACTAAACTCCCTGACCTAACAGGCCCTACTATCTACTGAACAATGGCTCTCTCACAACCTATTAATCCTAAATCCCAAAAAGACCAAACTCCTACTTTTCCTTCCCCATTCTCTTTCTCATCACAAAACCTCCTTTTTTATTACATCTTCTAACAATACAAACATCCAACCTGACACCCACACAAAACTCCTAGGGGTCATTATCGATGACGAACTCAAGTTCAACCTACACATACTCCAATTTATAAAAAAAAAAAAAACAGTAACTAGGTCTGCTATATCGGAACAAAAAATTCCTAACCCCTGAATCTAGACTTACCCTGGGCCAGGCACTCCTCCTCCCCTCCCTCTTATACGCCACCCCAGTTCTTATCAATATCCAGGCCTCCACTCTAAACAAACTGAAACAGACGTACCATAAAATAGCCAGATTCATTACTAACTCCCCATACAACTCACACCACTGCATTTCTTTAAACTCTCTTCAATGGCTTGAACTTCCCCAGTTTCTGCTATCTTATCAATTTCATATGCTACACTATATTCTTTATAAATCCTCCTTCTGTCCATCTCTATCTTCCTTAGTCTCCAACCACATCCCATCCCGGACCCTCCGTACTTCTAACCAACAATTACTTGATATCTGCCACCCAAAAAGGTCAGTAGGCAAACTACTCTACAAACACTCCCTTGCCCATGCTTGGAACAAACATCCCCTTGACTTATGTTCAATCTCCCACACCTCACACTTTAAAAATGAACTAAAAGCTTATTTTCTCAATTCCAGAACCTGCCCTTGCCATGACCCTACCTAGTATTCCTTCCCTTTATGTACCCTCAAAAGGACCATACATAGTACCTCATTACACCCCTCTCTCCAGTGTGTCTACTATGCATTTGCATAATTTTATACAAACAAAAAATGTTTATTGTTGATCTATTGAACTATATCAATGTAAAATTGTTACTTAGCTTCTTTTTAATGCAACTTTAACTTTATGCATGTATAACCCAACATATGTGAATCGTTTTGCTAGAACAGCTATTATATCAATATTGTTTAAAATTGTACTTGTTTTAAAATGTATTACTGGAGCTTTTCTCCTCGGGTCTTCACTGAAAATGGGCCAGAAGCCCAGTTGGACAAACCCGGTTAACAAATGCCAATAAATAAATAAATAATTCTACCCTCCTCACAGGGTAGTGCCTTGATGTGTACATGCGTACAGTCTATGGCTCCCAGTACCACAGGGTAGTCTGCTACACTGTAGAAGAGTCACATAGCACAGGCCCTGTCCTCAGGGGCATTGGAGAAATATATGTTCTCACTGGCATGTGGTAGCATGGTATCCAAGAACTGGTGGAGTACCCTTGAAACAGATGCCTGTGAGACCCCCATCATGTCCCCAGTTGGTCTTTGGAAAGTACGTGTAGCTAGTATCCTAAGGACTAGACATACCTTTGTTTCCACTGGGATGGGCTCCCACTCTGTTGGCTCTGGGTCTGGGTTGAGGGCAGCAGAGCTCAGTGAGTTGTTGTAGTATATCCCTGTCCACCCTAAAGTGGTCTACAATCTCCAGCTCATGTGGCTCCTGGTAGGTTACCCTGGGCTTGAACACTCTTCTCTTTCTCAGTCTAGGCCTATAGTCAGCAGCAGCAGCAGCACTGACCTCATCATCTAATACATACAGATGTAGCAGACATGCAGCAGCATCAGCACTGACCTCAGTATCTAGCACATACAGATGTAGAATAGCTGCCACAGCATCAGCACTGACCTCAGTATCTAGCACATACAGATGTAGAATAGCTGCCAAAGCATCAGCACTGACCTCAGTATCTAGCACATACAGATGTAGAATAGCTGCCACAGCATCAGTACTGACCTCAGTATCTAGCACATACAGATGTAGAATAGCTGCCACAGCATCAGCACTGACCTCAGTATCTAGCACATACAGATGTAGAATAGCTGCCACAGCATCAGCACTGACCTCAGTATCTAGCACATACAGACGTAGAATAGCTGCCGCAGCATCAGCACTGACCTCAGTATCTAGCACATACAGATGTAGAATAGCTGCCACAGCATCAGCACTGACCTCAGTATCTAGCACATACAGATGTAGAATAGCTGCCACAGCATCAGCACTGACCTCAGTATCTAGCACATACAGATGTAGAATAGCTGCCACAGCATCAGCACTGACCTCAGTATCTAGCACATACAGATGTAGAATAGCTGCCGCAGCATCAGCACTGACCTCAGTATCTAGCACATACAGATGTAGAATAGCTGCCACAGCATCAGCACTGACCTCAGTATCTAGCACATACAGATGTAGAATAGATGCCACAGCATCAGCACTGACCTCAGCATCTAGCACATACAGATGTAGAATAGCTGCCACAGCATCAGCACTGACCTCATTATCTAGCACATACAGATGTAGAATAGCTGCCACAGCATCAGCACTGACCTCAGTATCTAGCACATACAGATGTAGAATAGCTGCCACAGCATCAGCACTGACCTCAGTATCTAGCACATACAGATGTAGAATAGCTGCCACAGTATCAGCACTGACCTCAGTATCTAGCACATACAGATGTAGAATAGCTGCCACAGCATCAGCACTGACCTCAGTATCTAGCACATAGAGATGTAGAATGGCTGCCACAGCATCAGCACTGACCTCAGTATCTAGCACATACAGATGTAGAATAGCTGCCACAGCATCAGCACTGACTTCAGTATCTAGCACATACAGATGTAGAATAGCTGCCACAGCATCAGCACTGACCTCAGTATCTAGCACATACAGATGTAGAATAGCTGCCGCAGCATCAGCACTGACCTCAGTATCTAGCAAATACAGATGTAGAATAGCTGCCGCAGCATCAGCACTGACCTCAGTATCTAGCACATACAGATGTAGAATAGCTGCCACAGCATCAGCACTGACCTCAGCATCTAGCACATACAGATGTAGAATGGCTGCCACAGCATCAGCACTGACCTCAGTATCTAGCACATACAGATGTAGAATAGCTGCCACAGCATCAGCACTGACCTCAGTATCTAGCACATACAGATGTAGAATAGCTGCCACAGCATCAGCACTGACCTCAGTATCTAGCACATACAGATGTAGAATAGCTGCCACAGCATCAGCACTGATCTCAGTATATAGCACATACAGATGTAGAATAGCTGCCACAGCATCAGCACTGATCTCAGTATCTAGCACATACAGATGTAGAATAGCTGCCACAGCATCAGCACTGACCTCAGTATCTAGCACATACAGATGTAGAATAGCTGCCACAGCATCAGCACTGACCTCAGTATCTAGCACATACAGATGTAGAATAGCTGCCACAGCATCAGCACTGACCTCAGTATCTAGCACATACAGATGTAGAATAGCTGCCACAGCACCAGCACTGACCTCAGTATCTAGCACATACCGATGTAGAATAGCTGCCACAGCATCAGCACTGACCTCAGTATCTAGCACATACAGATGTAGAATAGCTGCCACAGCATCAGCACTGACCTCAGTATCTAGCACATACAGATGTAGAATAGCTGCCACAGCATCAGCACTGATCTCAGTATCTAGCACATACAGATGTAGAATAGCTGCCACAGCATCAGCACTGACCTCAGTATCTAGCACATACAGATGTAGAACAGCTGCCACAGCATCAGTACTGATCTCAGTATCTAGCACATAGAGATGTAGAATAGCTGCCACAGCATCAGCACTGACCTCAGTATCTAGCACATACAGATGTAGAATAGCTGCCACAGCATCAGCACTGACCTCAGTATCTAGCACATACAGATGTAGAATAGCTGCCGCAGCATCAGCACTGACCTCAGTATCTAGCACATACAGATGTAGAATAGCTGCATCAGCATCAGCACTGACCTCAGTATCTAGCACATACAGATGTAGAATAGCTGCCACAGCACCAGCACTGACCTCAGTATCTAGCACATACAGATGTAGAATAGCAGCCACAGCATCAGTACTGACCTCAGTATCTAGCACATACAGATGTAGAATAGCTGCCACAGCATCAGCACTGACCTCAGTATCTAGCACATACAGATGTAGAATAGCTGCCACAGCATCAGCACTGACCTCAGTATCTAGCACATACAGATGTAGAATAGCTGCCGCAGCATCAGCACTGACCTCAGTATCTAGCACATACAGATGTAGAATAGCTGCTACAGCATCAGCACTGACCTCAGCATCTAGCACATACAGATGTAGAATAGCTGCCACAGCATCAGCACTGACCTCAGTATCTAGCACATACAGATGTAGAATAGCTGCCACAGCATCAGCACTGACCTCAGTATCTAGCACATACAGATGTAGAATAGCTGCCACAGCATCAGCACTGACCTCAGTATCTAGCACATACAGATGTAGAATAGCTGCCACAGCATCAGCACTGACCTCAGTATCTAGCACATACAGATGTAGAATAGCTGCCACAGCATCAGCACTGACCTCAGTATCTAGCACATACAGATGTAGAATAGCTGCCGCAGCATCAGCACTGACCTCAGTATCTAGCACATACAGATGTAGAATAGCTGCCACAGCATCAGCACTGACCTCAGTATCTAGCACATACAGATGTAGAATAGCTGCCACAGCATCAGCACTGACCTCAGTATCTAGCACATACAGATGTAGAATAGCTGCATCAGCATCAGCACTGACCTCAGTATCTAGCACATACAGATGTAGAATAGCTGCCACAGCATCAGCACTGACCTCAGTATCTAGCACATACAGATGTAGAATAGCTGCCACAGCATCAGCACTGACCTCAGTATCTAGCACATACAGATGTAGCAGAGCAGCATCAGCACTGACCTCAGTATCCAGCACATACAGATGTAGAATAGCTGCCACAGCATCAGCACTGATCTCAGTATCTAGCACATACAGATGTAGAATAGCTGCCACAGCATCAGCACTGACCTCAGTATCTAGCACATACAGATGTAGAACAGCTGCCACAGCATCAGCACTGATCTCAGTATCTAGCACATACAGATGTAGAATAGCTGCCACAGCATCAGCACTGACCTCAGTATCTAGCACATACAGATGTAGAATAGCTGCCACACCATCAGCACTGACCGCAGTATCTAGCACATACAGATGTAGAATAGCTGCCGCAGCATCAGCACTGACCTCAGTATCTAGCACATACAGATGTAGAATAGCTGCATCAGCATCAGCACTGACCTCAGTATCTAGCACATACAGATGTAGAATAGCTGCCACAGCACCAGCACTGACCTCAGTATCTAGCACATACAGATGTAGAATAGCTGCCACAGCATCAGTACTGACCTCAGTATCTAGCACATACAGATGTAGAATAGCTGCCACAGCATCAGCACTGACCTCAGTATCTAGCACATACAGATGTAGAATAGCTGCCACAGCATCAGCACTGACCTCAGTATCTAGCACATACAGATGTAGAATAGCTGCCGCAGCATCAGCCCTGACCTCAGTATCTAGCACATACAGATGTAGAATAGCTGCTACAGCATCAGCACTGACCTCAGCATCTAGCACATACAGATGTAGAATAGCTGCCACAGCATCAGCACTGACCTCAGTATCTAGCACATACAGATGTAGAATAGCTGCCACAGCATCAGCACTGACCTCAGTATCTAGCACATACAGATGTAGAATAGCTGCCACAGAATCAGCACTGACCTCAGTATCTAGCACATACAGATGTAGAATAGCTGCCACAGCATCAGCACTGACCTCAGTATCTAGCACATACAGATGTAGAATAGCTGCCACAGCATCAGCACTGACCTCAGTATCTAGCACATACAGATGTAGAATAGCTGCCGCAGCATCAGCACTGACCTCAGTATCTAGCACATACAGATGTAGAATAGCTGCCACAGCATCAGCACTGACCTCAGTATCTAGCACATACAGATGTAGAATAGCTGCCACAGCATCAGCACTGACCTCAGTATCTAGCACATACAGATGTAGAATAGCTGCATCAGCATCAGCACTGACCTCAGTATCTAGCACATACAGATGTAGAATAGCTGCCACAGCATCAGCACTGACCTCAGTATCTAGCACATACAGATGTAGAATAGCTGCCACAGCATCAGCACTGACCTCAGTATCTAGCACATACAGATGTGGCAGAGCAGCATCAGCACTGACCTCAGTATCCAGCACATACAGATGTAGAATAGCTTCCACAGCATCAGCACTGACCTCAGTATCTAGCACATACAGATGTAGAATAGCTGCCACAGCATCAGCACTGACCTCAGTATCTAGCACATACAGATGTAGAATAGCTGCCACAGCATCAGCACTGACCTCAGTATCTAGCACATACAGATGTAGAATAGCTGCATCAGCATCAGCACTGACCTCAGTATCTAGCACATACAGATGTAGAATAGCTGCCACAGCATCAGCACTGACCTCAGTATCTAGCACATACAGATGTAGAATAGCTGCCACAGCATCAGCACTGACCTCAGTATCTAGCACATACAGATGTAGAATAGCTGCTACAGCATCAGCACTGACCTCAGCATCTAGCACATACAGATGTAGAATAGCTGCCACAGCATCAGCACTGACCTCAGTATCTAGCACATACAGATGTAGAATAGCTGCCACAGCATCAGCACTGACCTCAGCATCTAGCACATACAGATGTAGAATGGCTGCCACAGCATCAGCACTGACCTCAGTATCTAGCACATACAGATGTAGAATAGCTGCCACAGCATCAGCACTGACCTCAGTATCTAGCACATACAGATGTAGAATAGCTGCCACAACATCAGCACTGACCTCAGTATCTAGCACATACAGATGTGGAATAGCTGCCACAGCATCAGCACTGACCTCAGTATCTAGCGCATACAGATGTAGAATAGCTGCCGCAGCATCAGCACTGACCTCAGTATCTAGCACATACAGATGTAGAATAGCTGCCGCAGCATCAGCACTGACCTCATTATCTAGCACATACAGATGTAGAATAGCTGCCACAGCATCAGCACTGACCTCAGCATCTAGCACATACAGATGTAGAATAGCTGCCACAGCATCAGCACTGACCTCAGTATCTAGCACATACATATGTAGAATAGCTGCCACAGCATCAGCACTGACCTCAGTATCTAGCACATACAGATGTAGAATAGCTGCCACAGCATCAGCACTGACCTCAGTATCTAGCACATACAGATGTAGAATAGCTGCCACAGCACCAGCACTGACCTCAGTATCTAGCACATATAGATGTAGAATAGCTGCATCAGCATCAGCACTGACCTCAGTATCTAGCACATACAGATGTAGCAGAGCAGCATCAGCACTGACCTCAGTATCCAGCACATACAGATATAGCACAGCAGTATCAGTACTGACCTCAGAATCTAGCACATCCAGATGTAGCACAGCAGCATGAGTACTGATCTCAGCATCTAGCACATCCAGATGTAACACAGCAGCATGAGTACTGACCTCAGCATCTAACACATACAGATGTAGAATACATGCATCAGCATCAGCACTGACCTCAGTATTTAGCACATGCAGATGTAGCACAGCAGCATCAGTACTGACCTCAGCCTCTAGCACATACAGATGTAGCAGACATGCAGCAGCATCGGTACTGTCCTCAGCATCTAGCACATACAGATGTAGCACAGCAGCATCAGTACTGACCTCAGCATATAGCACATACAGATGTAGCACAGCAGCATCAGCACTGACCTCAGCATCTAGCACATACAGATGTAGCAGAGCAGCAGAAGCCCCTAGCATTCTCTCAGTTAAAATTCCCAAGTCTGTACTTCACTGGTGCAGAGTATTTGGGAGACATCCGATTTTAGGTCGTGTGCATTCTTTATAGTGGTCTGCTGTAGTTGCTGACTGTGTGACTGACTACCTATGATGCATTCCACCTGCCAAGTACATCATTAAGGGGTTTTAATGGCCTAGATTAAGTGCAACAGGGGTCATCAGTAATTAATATATCATTGGCTTTCCAGGCATTATATATATATATATATATATATATATATATATATATATATATATATATATATATATATGTGTGTGTATATATATATATATATATATATATTTGTGTGTGTATATATACAGCCTTCCCTGCTCAGCACTGATGCGCAGCCTGCAAACCCACGTGCAAAGATAAACAATGCTCAGCAGTCACTAGACACACCCCCATGGCCGAGCACGCTAAGCACAGCAGCGTGCCATGCAAACACACTGAAACACACTGAAACATGCTGAAACGCGCACCCTGAAGGTAAATAAAGCTTATCAGGAGACACACCCCTACTGAGCAGAGTGTCGTGCCATCCAGACAGGTGCCACTGAGTTTTAATAAGTTTATATAATGCAGACACACCTCCTTTTGATGTCATCTACCTCTTCTGTAGACACCAACACTTTTCTGTGCCTACATGGATGGGATTAGTGGACACAGATATGCATTTTTGTTATTCAGTAAACCCAGCTCATTTGCATACAGATCCTTGCATACTACTTGGAAACTACATGGTTCCAGGGCCTGCCTTATTAGCAACCACAGTAGTCTACCATTGTACATACTCCACACAGGGTCCTATAATGCATTACTGTTGCATAATAATAAATCTGGTTTCCAAGTCTTTTTTTTTTTTTTTTTTTTCATGAAAGAATGTTTGTGTACTGCGGCATTCCGTGTAAACATACCATGAGTTTTAAAAAATTTATTTCATTTAAATTATTTTCCATACGGTTTTGCACACATAGTGGATAGTTATGCACATATCTGTGTCTGCTATGCTGTTTCTGCCACTCTAACTGCACCTTTACAGCCCCTGATATCAGTTTTACATCCTGCACATGGAATTTTTCCGTGTACATTACAGACACCAACACAGGGTCTGCAAGACTGCCTTTCTGCTTGCTGGATCACTCTACCACTGTAATTTGCATGTACTTCACCTGCTTATGAAGTGATTTGCATGCCACGGAGACTTCTGTGTTTGCACCCTTGTGCATGCCCCTCAGCACTGTTTCCTGGATCGCACATCAGCTTACTTCCATGTAAGCACTATGCCACTATGCCTACATGGAAAAGCAGTCCATGTAGGCTTTATTAAATTCCCCCATAGTGGTTGGACACAATCGAAGATATGTAAATGCAGATGGAGCAACCAATGTACATTCATTTTAGAGTCTACATCTGTAACTACAAAAGCTACCCTAAGACAATTCCTTGTGATGTCATATGTGATTACAGAACAACAGGGCTTGTATATATATTGGCCATGTGTTCTATACTGGAAAAACTGAAATGCAGCTTGAGGTTCGTATTTATTAACATACTTATGACTTCTTGCACAATGACAATAATAGGGCATTATACAAACACTCTAGTAAATGTGTACATTTCAAAACTTTTTTTTTTTTTTTTGTATTAGAAAAAGTTTGTATTAATGAAAGGAATGGGTCTTGGAAAAATAAGCTTGAGTGCACTGAATTAAAATCCCAACTGGATCTTAATGCCATCACTGGACATTATCCTTTGTATCTGTTTTTTAAACATAAAGCTTTGTGCATTTAAATTCTGCTATCAACTAACAATGAGGTTGACAATAGGGTCACAGTTACATATGTTTAAGATTTTTAGAATATGTTTAGATTATTTGTAATATTTCCACTATTCTTCATTCTACACATTTTTAATATTTTTGGTATGTTCTGTTTTAAACCCAGCCACTGGGGATGCGCAAGCCAGTGCATTTCTTTGTGCTGGTCCCAAGCCTGGATAAATGGGGAGGGTTGCGTCAGGAAGGCATCCGGCATAAAATTTTGCCAAATCATACATGCAGACAACAGTACAGAAATACATACCGGATCGGTCGAGGCCCGTGCTAGCAACGACCGCCACCAGTACTGTTGGCCAACAGGATGCTGGCGGAAATTGGGCTACTGTTGGCCGAAGGAGTAGAAGAGGGGGAAGGCATGCCCAAAGGCAAGTAAAGGCTAGGACTGTGATAGTGGGGGTCGGAACTTTGAATGTTGGCAGTATGACTGGTATAGGGAGAGAGCTAGCTGATATGATGGACTGAAGGAAGGTTGGTATATTGTGTGTGCAAGAGACCAAATAGAAGGGGAGCAAGGCTAGGTGTATCAGAGGCTGTTTCAAATTGTTTTATCATGGTGTGGATGGGAGGAGAAATTACATAGGCATTATCCTAAAGGAACAGTATGCTAAGAGTATTTTGGAGGTGAAAAGAGTGTCAGATAGAGTGATGTTTATGAAGCTGGAAATTGATGGTGTAATGATGAATGTTGTTAGTGCATATGCTCCACAAGTTGGGTGTGCGATGGATGAGAAAGAAAAATTTTGGAGTGAGTTGGATGAAGTGATGATGACTGTACCCAAGGGTGAGAGACTGGTGATTGGAGCAGATTTCAATGGGCATATTGGTGAAAGGAACAGAGGAGATGAGGAAGTGATGGGTAGGTATGCTGTTAAGCAAAGGAATGCAGAAGGTCAGATGGTAGTGGATTTTGCGAAAAGGATGGACATGGCTGTGATGAATACATATTTTAACAAGAGGGAGGAGCATAGGGTGACATACAAGAGTGGAGGAAGATGCACACAGGTGGATTATATCATATGTAGAAGGGGCAGTCTGAAGGAGATTGGAGACTGTAAAGTGGTGGCAGGGGAAAGTGTAGTTAGGCAGCATAGGATGGTGGTTTGTAGGATGACATTGGTGATCAAGAAGAGGAGGATGAGTGTGAGGGCAGCACCAAGGATCAAATGGTGGAAATTGAAAAAGGGTAATTGTGAGGTGATGTTCAGGGAAGACATAAGACAGGCACTGGGTGGCAGTGAAGAGTTACCGAATAGCTGGGTAACTACAGCAGAGCTAGTAAGAGAGATGGCTAGAAATGTGCTTGGTGTGACATCTGGAAAGAGGAAGGAGGACAAGGAGACCTGGTGGTGGAATGAAGAAGTACAGGAGAGTATACAGAGAAAGAGGTTGGTGAAGAAGAAGTGGGATTGTCAAAGAGATGAAGAAAGTAGACAAGAGTATAAGGAGATGAGGTGCATGGCAAAGAGAGAGGTGGCAAAGGCTAAGGATAAGGCGTATGAAGAATTGTATAAAAGGGTGAACACTAAAGAGGGAGAAAAGGACCTGTACTGATACCTAGACAGGGGGACCCAGCTAGTAAAGATGTGCAGCAGGTAAGGGTGATAAAGGATAATGAGGGAAACATACTCACAATCGAGGAGAGTGTGTTGAGCAGATGGAAAGAGTACTTTGAGGGGTTGATGGATGAAGAGAATGAGAGGGAGAGAAGGTTGGATGATGTGTGGATAGTGAATCATGAAGTGTAGTGGATTAGCAAGGAGGAAGTAAGGACAGCTATGAAGAGAATGAAGAACGGAAAGGCTGTTGGTCCAGATGACATACCTGTGGAAGAATGGAGGTGTTTAGGTGAAATGGCAGTGGAGTTTTTAACCAGATTGTTTAATGAAATCTTGGAAAATGAGCGGATGCCTGAGGAATGGAGAAAAAGTGTTTTGGTACCAATTTTTAAGGATAAGGATGATGTGCAGAGCTGTAGTAACTACAGAGGGATTAAACTGATCAGTCACAGCATGAAGTTATGGGAAAGAGTAGTGGAAGCTAGGTTAAGAAGGGAGGTGATAATTAGTGATCAGCAGTATGGTTTCTTGCCAGGAAAGAGCAGTACAAGTGCAATGTTTGCTCTGAGAGTGTTGATGGAGAAGTACAGAGAAGGTCAGAAGGAGTTGCATTGCGTCTTTGTGGATTTAGAGAAAGCATATGACAGGGTGCCTACAGAGGAGTTGTGGTATTGTATGAGGAATTCGGGAGTGTCAGAGAAGTATGTAAGAGTGGTACAGGATATGTATGAGGGTAGTGTGACAGTGGTGAGGTCTGAAGTGGGAGTGACTGATGTGTTTAAGGTGGAGGTGGAATTACATCAAGGATCAGCTCTGAGCCCTTTCTTATTTGCAATGGTGATGGACAGGTTGACAGACGAGATCAGACAAGAGTCCCCGTGGACTATGATGCTTGCAGATGACATTGTGATCTGTAGTGAGAGTAGGGAGCAGGTGGAGGAGACCATGGGGAGGTGGAGATATGCTCTAGGGAGAAGAGGAATATATGTGTGTGAATGATAGGGAGGACAGAGGAATGGTGAGGATGCAGGGAGTAGAGGTGGCGAAGGTGGATGAGTTTAAGTACTTGGGATCAACAGTTCAGAGTAATGGTGAGTGTGGAAGAGAGTTGAAGAAGAGAGTACAGGCAGGATGGAGTGGGTGGAGTAGAGTGTCAGGAGTGATTTGTGACAGACGAGTACCAGTAAGAGTGAAAGGGAAGGTCTACATGAGGGTAGTGAGACCAGCTATGTTATATGGGTTGGAGACAGTGGCACTGAAAAAAAGACAGGAGTCAGAGCTAGATGTGGCAGAGATGAAGATATTAAGATTTGCACTGGGTGTGACGAGGATGGACAGGATTAGGAATAAGTATATTAGAGGGTCAGTTCAGGTTGGAAGGTTTGGAGACAAAGCCAGAGAGGCAAGATTACGTTGGTTTGGACATGTGCTGAGGAGGGATGTCGAGTATATTGGGAAAAAGATGCTAAGGATGAAGCTGCCAGGTAACAGGAAAAGAGGGAGGCCTAAGATAAGGTTGATGGATATGGTGAGAGAGGACATGCAAGTGGTTGGTGTGATAGAGCAAGATGCAGAGGACAGGAAGAAATGGAAACAGTTGATCTGCTGTGGAGATCCCTAACGGGAGCCGAAAGAAGAAGAAGAAGAAGAAGAAGAAGAAGAAGAAGAAGAAGGTATGTTCTGTTTTACTGTTTTTAAAGTAATTGTTGATCACATGATTTGTAACTGAGTCATTACCTGATTCCTTTGTGTATATGTGGAAAGAAAGAAGCATGAACTGTTTTGATAAAGTCCTTACACACTGGATGAAAGGATGACAGGGCTTAACATTTTTATTAAATTGTGTGTTCAGGGAAGATAGCTCCTGTGTGGCATTTTTGGTTATTTAGACATTTGAACTACAGACAGTTATGCAGTTTGTTGTAATTACAGTGTACATCTGTATGTACGTTTGCATATCTGTGTGTGTGTGTGTGTGTGTGTGTGTGTGTGTGTGTGTGTGTATGTATGTACAGGGCACTTTTCAATTGATTGCTGAAATTAGTGTGACCATTATTTATGCATTTTTTCCATGTATCTGATCCCAGTCAGACATCTAATGTCCACACCATAAAATTTGTTGTCATTGTCTGGTACATCTGTGTGTTTGTGTGTCTGTGTGTGTTTGTGTGCATATTTTGCAGATCTAGTATGTATTTGCATGAAGCCAGGTGTAATATTTTACTGTGACTCATTTATAACATAATAAAACATCCAGGGTGTGCACAGTCGATAAAGTGATTGTAATTGGTTACTATGCAGGCGTTCTGTGAACAGAAATTTACTTTGCACATGGAGGGACTGCACTGTAGCTACAAGTAGCAGGTTGACCATGCATTTCTTCACTTTCCAACACAGTCAACATCTGCATTATACAAAGTAAGTGGCTGAATGTGGCAATCTGGGTAGGATATTCACACCACCAGGCTAGTTGGCCAACACAATATGTCTGAAATTCTCCAAGTGCAACTAACACTAGGTAAGACTGCAATCCAAATTGTAGCTTGCTACAGATCCCCCACCATACCCCAAGATTCTCACTACACCTTTCTAAACATACTGGAAAATATTAAGATAGAACCAAACACCCTAATACTGGGTGATTTTAACTACCCTGCCATTAACTGGGAAAACTACTCATGTCCCAACACCTTTGCGCAATGGTTCTTGGAATTCATAAATTCCAACGCCCTGGATCAACTAATCCATAGTCCCACCAGGGGCTCCAATATCCTAGACCTGGTCATTACCAACATGGGAAATAAATGCTCCATACCTATGGTCACCCCCTCGTTAGTCAGGTCTGACCATAAGCTAATCACCCTTAACATCCACATCCCACCCCCACCCCCCAGTAAAGAAACCACCATAAAAAACTTCTCCAAAGCCAACTTCATGCTACTCAAGTCAGAAGTGACAAACTTCATGACACCCATGCAGACGGGAACTGAAAGTTCAACTGCTGAATCCTACACTAAGGCACCGAGCACATCCACGCATGCATGAATTGTGCCATCCCAAATAGAACCAAAATGCTCTCATCCAAAAAAAAGAAGCCAATCTGGTGGTCCCCTGCCATAAATAAACTTTACAACAAAAGGAAGAAACGTTTGCAGAAAAGAGGAAAATCCCAGGATGCAAAAAACTCCCTTACTAGCCTCAGTAAGAAACTGAGATGCCTCATAAAATTCTCCAAAGCTAGTTACGAAAATAAAATTGCCAAAGATTCCAAAGACAGCCACAAAGCATTCTATAACTATGTCAAGAATCTAAATGGCAATACTCAGATCTGCTCTGAGCTAAAACAGAATGGCATTAAATATACTGATCTGAAGGATATTGCCAATATCCTGGCAGATCGATTCAGTGCCAACTTCACCCCCCTCTCACCCCCTAAATGGCTCATCTCAATACCGGAAGATTGCCAAATTCCAGTAATAACGGCCACACAGGTACAAAACGCACTCTCTAAAGCTAAGAATACAGCATCCATGGGACCAGATGACATCCCGGGCTGTGTACTACATGAACTACAATATGAACTGGCACCTCACCTAAGTGTCATGTTTAATCATAGCCTCACCTCAGGTTTCATGCCCACTGAGTGGCACAGAGCTACAGTTATCCCAATCCACAAGGGGGGATCCACCTTGGATCCCAGAAACTACCGTCCCATCAGTCTGACAAGCCTTATCTGCAAGGCCATGGAGTGTATTATCATGGAACTTATAAACAAAGACATTGGCAACCTTCAAACACTGGACCCCACCCAGTTTGGGTTTGTGAAGGGCCGATCTTGTCTCCTGAACCTGATTGACTTCTTTGAATCAGTCTCCAGAGCCATGGACAAGGGTAAGGTGGTCCACACAGCCTATCTAGACCTTGGCAAGGCCTTTGACACCATCCCCCACTCTGGAATCATAGATAAACTTACTAAGTTGGGCATTAATCCCTATGTCACCCAATGGGTTGCTAAATGGCTTACTGATAGAACCCACACTGTAAAAGTAGCCAACTCCAAATCCAGCTCCAGACAAGTGACAAGTTGAGTACCTCAGGGTTCAGTCCTTGGGCCGCTCTTGTTTGGCATCTACTTCTCTGGAGTACAGGTCAACACTAAGGGACTCTGGCTAACAAAGTTTGCAGATGACTGCAAACTGGGAGCCATTATTGAATCCCCAAATGATGTGGATACTCTACAAAAGGGCCTTACAGAAACAGATGCTTGGTGCCAGAGCCATGGGCTCAAGCTCAGTGCCAAGAAATGTATTGTTATCCCCTTTGGGAAAAAACATGTATCCATGAATTACCATATAGGTGGCAGTACACTAAACACAGAAAGTGTGATAAGAGACTTAGGGACACAGGTGGACAGTGGTCTCACCTTCGATAACCACATCGCCACAACAGTCAGGAAATCCTTCTATGTGGCACACCTCATCACGAAGGGCTTTTCATCCAGAAAAAAGGAGGTCATTGTCCCACTGTACTCATCCCTCATTAGACCCATTATAAAATACAACGCCCCATTTGGTATGTACCTCTCAAGACATCTGCAACAACTGGAAAGGCCTCAGAAATACCTCACTAAAAGAATCACAGGCCTAAAGCAGATGCCCTATGCTGACCACCTTAAAAAACTCCAGCTATACTCTGTCGCATATCGTCTACTCAGAGGCGATCTCTGCTTAACATACAAGGCCATGTCAAACCCAGAGCTGAAATCCCAATCCCTCAGAGCTACACGCTCCAGGGATCTAAACCTTGTCATCACAATAAACAAAACATGCTGGAGGGATAGGTTCCTGACCCAGAGACTCCCCAGACTCTGGAATACATTGCCCATACATGTCAAGCAGAGTGCCTCTTTGGACCTCTTCAAGAGGAACCTTGACGATTGGATGGGAGAAAGGAAATTCACCCCAGGGATCACGTCAGTTGCCCTGCTAGACAGGGGTCCAGGAAAGTAAATAATGTGGGAAGAAATAGCCAGGGAATTGTTATGGCTAGGCTTGTATAGGCCCTAGGGCTGATAGCCTAGTACCAACCTATGAACCTATGAACCTATGTGTGTGACGATCACAAAGGTACAGTGAGTAGCTCTCTCATCTCTCAGCACTTGATTCGGAGGTTGAGGGGGGGGGGAGTGCCATGATACCTTCTGTTTGGTGTCTGCATATTATCCTTGTTTCTGTGTGGACTTTATACAGTTGGTCTGATTTCATTCTCCACACCCTCAGCTATATAATACATGTCTATGGTCATTTCGAATCTTACTTTTATCCAAATCTATTACCAGAGACGTACACAAAAGTTATCTATCATTTTTCATTGAAAGAAAGATAGAAAGGGAATATTCTCAGACTGGATTTATATATGCTTACAAGAATTTGTCATTACTTTTTAGGCATTACTATTTTATCAGTTTTAAACATCAAGCTTTGTACACCAATTATTTTTGCTATGTAAGAAAAGTAAGACTGAATTTCCTCCCCACTTAATATTTTTATTCATACCACCATGGGATCAAAAGAATGGAAAGAATCTCTAAGATGAAACTCATTTATCATTTAGAGCAATATGATTTCCTATCTGAATCCTTCTACTTTGCCCCACACTTATTACAGTGCAACAATGGAATCTTGGCCAGTTATGGTCTGTTGAACAACAGAGGAAAAAGCCAAAAATTAAGACAATGTAGGAAAAAATAGAAATAAATGATTTTACCTTTGTATGACATGGGGCCAGAATGAGTAGAACAGGAGATGGGGCCCACATAGTATTTTGTGTAAGACTCCATCTCTCTTAAGGCTGGCTCTGTTGCTTCCAGTCTGGCATCAGAGGTGTATGTAGTCAAGAAAATGTATTAAATGATTGGGTAGTTATCCTGTCTGTTGATAAATTGGCTGACCCCTTTTGCTGGGTGATTACAAATAAATGGTCATTGACCTTCCATAATTTAGCCACACTCCATTTCAATGTGCCCCACCCACCACTTGCTTCCTGCAGACAATCTTGAATTGAACACAGCAGCCTCTTTTGGAGCACATGCACTTCAGAAAGCAATTTATATTCAGTCAAGCAAAAAAACATAAAACTAACAGCAAACAGGTCTGCAGTGTGGCATCTTGTGCATGCAAAATATTAAATACAATGTGCATGCCACAGAAGGGATTACACTGTAACTATACTTCACATGACCTAACTGCCAGTGCTGGCTCACCCATCCTGGGGGGGGGGTTGACACATTGCACTGCTGACCCCCATCAGCAAGCTAGAGTATTGCAGGAAGTTACATCTCATAGGATGACGGTGACTCCATGCTATATACTGTATCAGATGGCTGATGTGCAGAGACATATTCACCCTCCCGGACTGTAGCATAACATAGTTGTGTGGCAACAGCAAGGATAGAGTTAAGTGGGAACTGGGACAGAATCTCATGTCTTTTTCATCCCAAGGAAAGCAATGAGTTGATTTGATTTTTTTCTCAGGCCAAAAGAACAAATAGACTACAGGATTGTTGCTCAACATGTGACAGAGCTTGTTTTTCAGTCTCAGTGGGTAGGTGCCATTGGTGTGAGGTAGGTGTCCGGAAAGAATTTGCATACATCGGTATGAGGTTGGCGTCTGGAAAAAATGTACATACAGCGGTATGAGGTAGGCATTTGGAAAGAACGTTCATACATCGCCATGAGGTTGGCGTCTGGAAAAAATGTGCATACATTGGTATGAGGTAGGCGTCTGGAAAGAATGTGCATACCTTTCCTACAGAAAATGTTAAAACTAAAGCTTACAGGTCTAAAAATAACAATAATGGCAGTGTAATTCCAAGCACTCAGTATTCTCTCTTCCCAACCCCCTCCCCCATATTTACTTTGGTTCCTGAAGCTTTTCTGAATATTTAATTTTTTATCATTACAAATTTGTTAGTTGAAATTTTTGTACATTTTAAGTTGTTTCAGTTGGCTTTTTCTAAACCTGTAACAAATAACTTGACATTGAATTATAGGTCAAATTATTAACGTACAAAGTAATACAATGATTTCCCTGGAGTAACTGGGTATGCTCTTCAGGAAGTAATACAATGATTTCCCTGGAGTAACTGGGTGTGCTCTTCAGGAAGTAATACAATGATTTCCCTGGAGTAACTGGGTATGCTCTTCAGGAAGTAATACAATGATTTCCCTGGAGTAACTGGGTATGCTCTTCAGGAAGTAATACAATGATTTCCCTGGAGTAACTGGGTATGCTCTTCAGGAAGTAATACAATGATTTCCCTGGAGTAACTGGGTATGCTCTTCAGGAAGTAATACAATGATTTCCCTGGAGTAACTGGGTATGCTCTTCAGGAAGTAATACAATGATTTCCCTGGAGTAACTGGGTATGCTCTTCAGGAAGTAATACAATGATTTCCCTGGAGTAACTGGGTGTGCTCTTCAGGAAGTAATACAATGATTTCCCTGGAGTAACTGGGTGTGCTCTTCAGGAAGTAATACAATGATTTTCCTGGAGTAACTGGGTGTGCTCTTCAGGAAGTAATACAATGATTTCCTGGAGTAACTGGGTGTGCTCTTCAGGAAGTAATACAATGATTTCCCTGGAGTAACTGGGTGTGCTCTTCAGGAAGTAATACAATGATTTCCCTGGAGTAACTGGGTGTGCTCTTCAGGAAGTAATACAATGATTTCCATGGAGTAACTGGGTATGCTCTTCAGGAAGTAATACAATGATTTCCCTGGAGTAACTGGGTATGCTCTTCAGGAAGTAATACAATGATTTCCCTGGAGTAACTGGGTATGCTCTTCAGGAAGTAATACAATGATTTCCCTGGAGTAACTGGGTATGCTCTTCAGGATTAGATGAGCTGCACATTATGAATTTCTGTCTTTGGTAGATAAAGACAAGCTTAAATTGTTCCCTGTCATTGCTCTTAGATCTTAAGGATAGTATAAATTTTATGATTTGACCATTAATTTTGAAATTGTAACATATGCCCTCTTTGCAAGGTTCTGATGTAAAAACTAAATTTGTGACTATGACTCAGATGATCTGAGTTCAGTTAGTAGCCTGGATACTGGAAGAGACAGGCAGAGGTGGGAGGAAGCAAGCAGAAGATGCTGACTCACCCATACTTAGAGAAGAAAATTATATTTTTCAGTCAGGGAATCACCACCATGCAAAGGAAAGCTTGAGAGGCACTGAAATGGACAGGATTGTGAATGCTGGCTTGGTGATCTCAAGCCAGTAGTAGTAGCCCTTACTACTATCTGGTAAAGGATTGCACCAGCAGACGTATCATGCACAATGCCCCATAGTAACAGGAGTGTTGACATCTGCCACCTAGGTCAAGGTTAGTGTCTCAGTGAGAACTCCCTCACATTGTAGATGCCAGTACAGGCAGAAACTTCTACACACAGCGTTTGCATCTATGTTGTGAAAACCTCAGCACAAGGAAACAAATGGGGTCCGAATTGATATGGAGATGCTTGATGGTCACTGGACTTGGGGGTAAAATGCTTCAATAAATAATAAATAAATAAATGGCAGATGTGCTTTTTGTCAAGTCTGATGGTGCTATATTTACAGACATTACTTACTCTACTCTTTGTGGATGGCACAGTGGTAGCATTGTCACCTCACAGCAAGAGGTTCTCCGGTTCGATTCTCAGCTGGAGTGCCTTCTGCGCGGAGTCTGTATGCCCTCGCTGCATTTGTGTGGGTTGCCTCCGGGTGATCCAGTTTCCTCCCATGTTCAAAGACATGCATCTGGAATGTTTCTCCTCAGGGATCTGCTGAAAATTGGCTTCATTCCAAGTTGGACTTTCCTGGTTAACAAGTAATAAATAAATAAATGCAATTCTCAAATAAAGTAGCACATAGTCAGTGCCAGTGGAGCAACAGGTAGAATATGCAGAAGGCTATGGGTTCTATTCCTACATCAGGCAGATCAAATACTGACACTGCAGTCCAGCATAATGGAGAATGCCATCTTTCAAATGAGATGTTAAACTGAGGCCCCATCTTGACTTAGTGGTAGCTCAGGTGGATGTAAAAGATCCCATGGGACCTTGTGAAAAAAGTAAAGAAAGTTCCCTGATACTCTGGCCAAATTTCCTCTAGTAGTATAAATACCACCTTGGATCTACACTAAAGAGAGGCCAGTGAGGCTAACCTGATCAACTAAGGATAAATAAAGAAATTATTTCTGATGGTCAAGAATGGCATATGGACATGGAATTCAATTGTATTGGTATGCATAGATATTGTTGAGGTGTGACAGCTTAACAGAATTACACTGTTAATTACAAAACAACAAAAAGGCAGTGGTGTATTGACTTTATTTTAACCCATCATCCATCTAACATAACTAAAAGTAAAACAAAGTCTATTTGCGCAATTGGGCAGTCAAGTCCACTGCCCAGAAATACAAACCAAAACCTATCATGTACAAGGTCATGTCAACTTCACAAGGCTGCTCTTTTCTTGTGCTGTGCAGACCACATCTCCATGGTTCCTCGCTTTTTGGACTGCATGTAGTGCAGAATGCAGCAGAGAATGCTGCCCACTTGTATTCTCCCCCTATGCAGTCAGAAGAACTGGACAGCTGGCCATGAGGCTGCTACACCATTTCCTACAGTACAGTTACATCAGTGATGTTATCTCTTTAAACCGCTGCATCAAGCAGCCAGCATGGCTGTAACATGAACCTTATTTGTAACCCTGAGGGATTAGGATTGGGCCACCTGTCAGAAAAATATGTATTAGTATATGTATTAGTAATATGCTTAGTGCATTTAAAGCTTGAAAAGGGTTAACACATTTATTCTATTTTTACACTGCATAAATCTGTACAAATTGCAGAAGCTTTCTGACCTTGTATTGTCATGAAATATGCGCAGCTAAAATCTTTGCTTATGCCTTGGAAATTTACTGAGAAGCAGATGATTTCTGCTTGTGTCAGGAAAATAATGAATAGAACAATACAACTTGTATAAATGTTATGAAACTTAGACAAGGAGTTCCGCTTGTGCTGTGAGAAAATACACAGCTGCAGAAGCTATAGATAATTAGAACAGAGACTGCTTGAAAATATGAACTGCAATCAGCATTTGCTTGTGTCTGAGCTAGAAAAGTACCTTGAAATGTAACACATGTATTAGAACTATACAACAGAGGCTTGTAACTGGCTAGTGCCCATCAAGGCCAGGTTGTTTTTCTCAAAAAGTTTCTCGCAAATCTAGTCATGTCAGCAGAAAATCTGAGTAACATCTGCTGTAGAACAATACTGAAAGTTGTGTTTGATTACATCAGCTATAGAAGGCCATGTCTTGTAAAACAGTACAAGAATAGCATACTTCCTGTTAGTTAGGCAAAATCTTATATTTGCATGTTTTTGTCTCCTTGCTGCAAGTTATTAAATGTGCCTTAACTGAACCTTACATGTATTGGTCTTTGAAGTTTTTTCCTTTGACACCACTGATCACAACCTGATTATAACCTGTTATGGGTTTGACACATAGATGCTAGAACAGAAAATTAAAGGTTATGATCAGAGACACGATCATACATTTTTGTAGTCCATGGAGCTTTATCTTCTCTAATTTCCATGCACTACTAATTACAAAGAAAAAAAAAGCTCTAAGTCTTTTGCTGTCTTTTATAGGTTCATAGATAGGTACTAGGCTATCTGCCCAAAGGCATTTATAAGCCTAGCCAGAATGTGTTGGCTTTTGCTGCCCCCTTAGATTAGTTCCCTGTGCCTCTGTCCAGCAGAGCTACTGAAGTGATCCCCGGGGTAAACTTTCTGTTTCCCATCCAATCGTCAAGGTTTCTCTTGAAGAGTGTTAGTGTGGAGCTCTGCCTAATGTAGATTGGAATCTTGTTCCAAATCATGAGAAGTCTCTCGGACAGGACTCTATCCCTCCAGGAAGTCCTAGTTATTGTTGTGGTGAGGTTTAGATCCCTAGAGCATGTGGCTCAAGGGGATATGGTTTTCTTTAGGTGAAGTATGTCCATCAATTCTGGGTTGGACATGGCCTTGTATGTCAGACAGAGATCATCTCTGAATAGGCGGTATGAAACCAAGTAAAGCTGGAGTTTCTTCAGTCGAGCTGCATAGGACATCTGTTTGAGGTCAGTGATCCTCTTGGTGAGGAAGCACTTAGCAATCACTATCATGAAGAGAGTGTAACGCAGTCTCTTATGTTTACACTCACCTTGCCATGCCACTCAAATGTATAAATTTTCACAGAATGTCCACATTTTTGCCTCATATGTTTGGTCTGTTCTTCATAAAATATTTGGTTTTCAGACAAATTACTAAGAAATGAAGTCACTAAATGATGACATTCATTTCAGTTTCAGACTTTGTATACTTTAGAAAATGCAGAAGAACAAACATCCTGTTATTGTTACAGATAGCAGACAGAAACAGGTATAGGTTCATAGGTTCATAGGTGTGTACTAGGCTAATGGCCCTGGAGCTTTTACAAGCCTAGCCCATAGGATGACCCCTGCATCGTGCCACTTAACTTTATTTCCTAGTGCCTCTGTTGAGTAGAGCCACTGCAGTGAACCCTGGGTTAAATTTTCTATTTCCCATCCACTCATCAACATTTTTCTTGAAGAGGGCCAGTATATGTTTTTTATTCTGCTGGTCAGTACTGAGACCCAACATTTACAAGTTAATCATGGGGTGCTTAACATTTGTTAAGATTTGGTCTTGTGTTAAGGTAATGCTTAAGTGATTTGTCTTTTTCTGAATATATGAGCATAATCACTGCTCTCCATGTACTACAATGTTATTCTAAGCAGCGTGGCATTTTTTTACCATTATGATACTCAGCGTGTGACAATAAGATCAGCTAAATTGGAATTACTGATAGACTCTGACTGTAACGCAAATGCTGCACATGTAATCATTTACTAATAGATTCTTCCAGAAAATAAATGTCTCTTGTAACATTATTTAGGAGACGGTTATGTACAAAATCCACAAAGTCCTGGCTAAACAAACAAGCATTGTACCTGCTATGTTGCATGTCTAAGTTTGGCATGGGTTGTTTAGACATGTGACAATTGTGATTGCCAGTAACAGTATTTCATTTTATTTATTTACTACTAAGTATGAAATATTTATTTATTATTAATGTTTTAATTGCCTATGTATTTATTTAGAATTTTTTTTTTGTCATAATGGGGCCTAAGAACAAAAGTTTAATTAGTGTATGGTACCCTCAGGTGCAACATTTAGAAAATCTATTATGTTATATATAGAGGTGTGAAAAGAATTCAAATATGGAATTTCTTCAATTGAACTACTCAGTTTATACTTTTACATAATCTAGAAAAAGTCTAGAAAGTTGCAACTACCTGTTATTATAGTGCAGAAGTATAGAGGACTGAAAAATATAGCAAGATGCTTTACCAAGTGATTGTTATTCAAGAACTGATTTGTTGTTTAAGAAGTGATTTATCAAAGACAGTGACAAGTTGTATTTGCAAAATGTTCTGATGTCTAAAGAATATAGATAAACCATAGTGGCATGTCAGCTGCAAATAAGGACTATATGAAACAGCTATATACTCCACAAGGTACCAAGCTGTTACTTTTCTGCATGTTAAACATCATTTCATACTGCAAACAAAGTAGAAATGTAGTAAGAAAAGAAAATAACTGACAAAGGCAAATATAATAGAAGAATTTTAGTTGCTTTCATTTCAACAGGTGTTGTCTTCAGGATTTGCACTAATGTTAAACAATATACTGTGGCCTTCTAGCCTAATAAAGCTGGAGGAACCAAAGACCTGAAATTGCTCTGTGCGGACGATGAACAGAGCAGGACGTGCTGGGTCACAGCCATAAGACTGTTTAAGGTAAGGATCCATTTCTTTCATCTGGACTTGTGTTTAATATTTTATAACACTAATGCTTATATGTTATCAAATGTGAAAGAAGCACTGATGATAAATACTGAACTATAATGTCTAGTACTCGGTTTTACTGTACTCATCACAGTAGTAAATTCCTTACAAAGTCAAGTGCAGAGCAAATTTACTATCCTTTATTCAGGAAAACTCCAGGAAATGCAGCCAATAATCTAAGATGAAAACATGATTATGTCCTCTAACTATGCAGTGGAACCAGGAATTCATTTAATAACGTTTTGGACTCTTTACATTCTAGTTGTATAGTTCACATCCATTATTTTCATATATTGAATAAAATATTATGTCACAGTCTGTGACATTTTTTATTGTTGTATATAGGGTGGGATTCCAATAGATTTGCTCTCAATGTAAGTCTGCCCTGATTTTGAAAGACTGCTCTCACAGTAAGTGACTTAAAATTGTAAGGGCTCGCTATAAGCATGCTTACACCAGGGGCCAGATTTCAAAACACATGCTGTCAGCCTTCTCCCTGTGTAAGTGGTCCAGGGTAAGTGGTCACTTACACTGAGAGCAAGTCATTTGGAATGGTGGCCTTAATGTTTTTATTAGTAATTTGCTGACTCCTCAAAGAAAAATACCACCACCTAAAGTAGGGGACTCCATTCGTTTCTCAATTTGAAATGTCTAAAAGTACTCAGATGTTACAGTTCAAGGAATACAACTTCACCCAAAAAAAAGTGTAGCTGCACTTACTCAGGTCATGTTACATGAACCCTGCAGCTCTTTCACACCTCTTCATCTCTATCTTGTCTTTCCTTGTCCCATCTTGTCATCCCCTTTACTTAGTGCCTCTCATTCATCATATTGCCCTGTTCTCTTTGCATCTCTCACACTTTCCTTTCTACTCATCTTCCCTGTACACACCTCTCACAACTTTTCTCTTCTTTTCTCCCCACATTATCCTTTCTTACAACTATTCTCACTTGCCTGTTGTAATGTCTTCATACCTCTCTGTATAATGAAATGCTGCTGTCCTGGTAGCATAAGCCATCTCAGTTATTATGACTAGAACTTATCCATAAAGCTCTGTAAGCATAATTCCATTTTTTTCTCCATGATTTGACATTGTAAACTACTTCTTGAACTAAATGTTTTAGCATATTTTTGCATCTGCATATATATATATATATATATATATATATATATATATATATATATATATATATACATATATTAAATTCATGACCCAACTTTCGCGAAAGTAAATTTTTTGAAAATGCAGTACTAATCTATGAACCTATGAACCTATCATGTAAAAACAGAAATAAAAATAAAAAAAAAAAAAAAGAAATAAAAACATGCAGTTTGCATGTAAAGTTAGTTGTACATCAACGTTTAGTGTTGATGTACAACTAAGCAAACTATTGCTGAGATCGTGGTACAGTGCTTTTTCCCACTGTAGTGCAATCTTGGAGTGAGAATATTAAAGTGGGGGGTGCAGGGGGGGCTTGCCCTCCTGCATAATTATGTTTAGTGTGTTTTTTTTTGGTTTAGGTTTTATTTTTGTTTTTACACAAAAGAGCATTGTCGAAAAAATGCACTTTTGCGTAAGTGAGATCACGAATTTAAATTTGCTGGATCAAAGTAGATCCATATATATATATATATATATATATATATATATATATATATATATATATATATATATATATACACACACACATGTATATGGGTCTTGTTAAGTCATACATTACTTTTAAGAATGAAGACAGATACAGTTCTTTCTCTCTTTCACTGGCTTTTATTAACTACAGTACACACGTGCGGGAGCCTCATGGAAAACACCAGGAAGACTCCCAGAACAAAAGAATAAACACGCTTATATACTGGTGATATTGCTGACAATACAAAAGTAAAGAAATGAACCAATTAGACCATTATACAGGGCAATTAACCAATCAAAGGTTTACCCGTAAACATAAGACAATTCACATCATCATATCTCTAGGAAGACAGAGAGAGTCGGCTATACTTCCATAAAAGGCACAGTTTCTTGCTTTCAGGCAGACTCTTGTTTGCTCAGTATTTTTCCATTATTCACAGTTCAGAGTTCACAGTACTCAGTACATCTCAGTTTATACAAACTGTCACATACTCAATTCCCTTGAACACATGCTTTTTGACTGTTCATATTCTACAATCCCCCTTTTGATGCTGTGTAAGCATCATCATTTAACCTGTCATACATTTGCCACAAATCTAGCATAACCATGCTACTAGTCTTTTCATCATTGAGAGACATTGTCATTTCATTATCTACAGTCATAGTTGCAGGCATATAAAACGTAGGCACTTTTTTCACAGTTTTTGAAGATATTAATTTCAAGATCAGTGCTTTGATTAGAAATAAGACAACAAAAGCAACAATTGCTAATACTGCAATTAATAAAATCAGCTTCAACAGTCCACCTCCCCAACCTGAGAACAGGTTGGTCAACCAAGCCCATGTTGAGCTATCAGCCTCTTTGGCCTCTGAGAGTTTGGAAATTCTCTGAATCAGTTCAAGATGACTTTCAATCTCATGCTGATTGTTGGGTATAAACGTACAGCACTCCTCCTAGATTAAAGCGCAAGTTCCTCGTTTCACCGCTAGGGTGAAATCGAGGGTCATACGGTTTTGGAGTACTACAGCTCTCATAGCAGTTAGTTCATTGGTCACTAGTTCTAAGGCAGAAAATGTGGCATTGCTCAAACTTTCGAGCAGTTTAGATAACTTTCTCAGTTCCCAAATTGATTTCACTGCTCTGTATGACGGAATTATACCAGCCCATGATATGACATCATCACCCAAGTCCATATGGGACAGTCCTTTGGTACTTGCATGAGCTAAGTCATGATGATAGATCCATGAAGCATCAACTTGGCCTACTGGATTGGCAGGCTTCTTGACTTCTCAAATGTTCCAAACTTTTCCCTTAGGTAATGTAGATACATGTCGAATAGCTGGAACTAGGTAACCCAGGAAATAGCTGCCAGACCAGTTTCCTGGTAGCGATTTATATGCTTTTCTTCCATACACAAAATAACAGTTTTCTACTTTGATGGTGTTATTGATAGACTTAAAATGATTCCCAGTATTCTGCCGTCCTTCAAACATTTTCCAGTAGACAGTTTCTATTTTCTGGGAAAAGTTAGCTATAGAGTTTTTAACAATTTTTAATATAGGTAAGAAATCTGTTACACAACCCCATGCAGTGCAGTTATATACCACAGTTTTGTTACAATGGCTCCACCCTACTCTGGTTTTATCAGGTTTTTGAAAACACACAGTTCCATTTTGACAAACAGGCAACTGTAATGCTACTTTGTGTTTTGAAATAACTCTTGATGTGTCATAGATCAGATTCATCCAAGTCTCTTCAATCCCTAAAGGAACTATATTTAGCATCAATCCCCCATGAACCGTAGGGATGGCAGTGCAGATCCAGCAATTGGAGACATTAAGGGATGATGCATAAGTTTATTTTATAGCTTGGTAGGTATTGAATGGTGGATGCCATGCAGTTCTTTTGGCATGAGGTGTTACTGTAGCAGAAAATAGAAATGGCCACAGTAGAAATATAAGAACAACAAAAATAACCACCAAAATAGCTGTACAGTACTTTTGTGGAAATGGTGGTTTCGGTTGAATTGTGTTGAAATGGAGAAGTGTTCCGATTGGAGAAATGTCAGACATTATCAGGTGCAGGCACAGTATGGCTTCGAGTTCGGGAAGCAATAGGTGGAGAATCGAGAGCTGTGAAAGGTAGAATAGTTTGATCCTCAGAAGGGATGACTTTCTTAACGTGTGATATATGAATCCAGGTGGGTGAGCCTTGTAATCGTACTGCTGAAGATGTTGTCAATAGAACCAGGTAGAACACCTTCCAACGAGGTTACAGTGCTGTTTTTCTGGAGAAAGACTTGACATACACCCAATCACCTGGTTGTAGTTCAGAAGGCATAAAAGGATCAGGGTTATACTGTGTCATTGCTACTTGGCAGTGATAACACTGTAAGAAAGAAACAAGAGAAGTTCAGTATACAATAACATCATGATCAAATGCATCATACTCAGAAAAGGGTGGTGGTGGAGTCATGGGCATGTGCATAGGATGGCCCATTAGGATTTCATGAGGAGAAAGACCTTTAGCAGGATATACTTGAGCTCTCATAGAGAGCAAAGCTAGTGGTAAGGCCTGTACCCAAGTGAGGCCTGTTTCAGTAGTAATTTTTGCTAGTCTAGTTTTCAGTGTTTGATTCATGCGTTCAGTGATTCCAGAGGCTTGCGGTCTATATGGACAATGACATTTTAGAGTGATGCCCAACATAGTACACAGTGAGTCAATTAATTGAGCTGTAAAATGTGTTCCACGATCTGAATATATATAACAAGGAACACCAAATCGAGGTATAAATTCATAACAAAGTTTCTTAGCAACTGAGATAGCATAATTTTCCGCACATGGGTATGCTTCTAACCATCCAGAAAAAACATCAACAACAGTTAAAACATATTTAAAATGTGCACACAGTGGTAATTCAATAAAATCCCATTGCAAAGTACAAAATGGTCCCAATGGTTTTGGTAAGGGTTGTGCGGGAGCCATTGTGCCTTTGGAAATATTGTACTGTAAACAAATGGAGCACGTGCTCACAAAGTGCTATACAGAAGCAGAAAGCTTTGGGGCAAACCAATCCTTTTGGATTTGTTTTATTAAAGCTTGTACCCCAACATGGGCTGGCAAATGATAAGCTTTAATGAGGGAATTTAGCATGGATAAGGGGCAGACCAATCTACCATCTGGATGTTGCCAAATTAAATCAGAGCGTTTAAAACAATTTTGAGCCAGCCATGTTCTTCTTTCTGATTCTGAAACCTCATTCTGTAAAGGTTTTAGCACTGTTTCATCAAAAGTTTTCATAGATTGTAACGGCTGCAGAAAGTGACCCTGAACAGTTTGTGAGAAAGCAGCCTGTTTAGCAGCCCAGTCAGCAAAATTATTGCCCTTACTTTCGAAAGAATCACTGGATTGATGGGCTGCACATTTAACAACAGCAATTTCAGAAGGTAACAAGTCTTGTAATAAATTATTGATATAAAAATGTTTTTTAATGGGTGTTCTGGAGGATGTTAAGAACCCTTGTTCTTTCCATAATATGCCAAAATCATGAACAACACCATGGGCATAATGGGAATCAGTATAAATAGTAACAGACTTGTCTTTAGCTAATTTACATGCATGTGATAATGCCACTAATTCCGCGGCATGGGCAGAGGCGCCTGTAGGTAGTCATGCTGATCGCAATACTTCAGTCGGTGTACAGACTGACCAAGCAGCTTGGAATTTTCCAGAGTTTGTTCTTAAACAGGATCCATCAACGAAAAGAACTAAATCAGGATTTTGCAAAGGAGTATCATATAAATTTAACCTAGGAGAAAGAACAGAGTTAACCACAAGCACACAGTCATGTGGTTCACCCTCGTCTGAGGTTGGTATTAAAGAGGCAGGGTTTATTGGTGGGCAGCGTTTAACTTGTAAAGCAGGATTTCCCATTAAACTTATCTCATACTTAGTAAGGCATGCATTTGAAAGATATTGTGTTTTAGTCTTCAGAAGCAAGGCTTGAACGGCATGTGGGACTACTAATACAGTGTCATGTCCCAGGGTTAGTGGAGCTACCATGTCTACCAAGACGGCTGCAGCTGCCACAGCCCATAAGCAAGATGGGTAACCAGAAGCAACTGGATCCAATTGAGTGCTATAGTAAGCAATTGGTCGGTATCCTCCAGTGCGTTGCTGGGTTAAGAGACCCAGAACAGTCTTATTTCATTCACAACAAACGAAAACAAAAGGTTTGAAATAGTCCGGTAACCCTAAGGCAGGAGGATTTACCAAGGCTGTTTTGATTGCCTGAAAAGCTTCATCATGCTGTGATGTCCAGGGTAGAGAGTCTGTAATGTCTTTTTTCAAGAGTTGCAACAGGGGGGTGGTAATTTCTGAAAAATTAGACACCCACTGTCTGCAGTATCCTGCTAGACCAAGGAATCCTCTAAGTTGCCTCTGGGTTACAGGACATGGTGCATTTTGAATAGAACTGATACGGTTAGGGAGTATCCGGCGAGAACCCATTTCAATAATGTGTTCCAAATACTGTACTTTCTCTTGACAATATTGCAGTTTTGATTTATTTACTTTAATCCTCGTGCAGCTAAAAATTTTAACACTAAAAGAAAATCTTCCTTACATGCATTACTGTCTGGGGAGGCTATAAGTATATCGTCCACATACTGGACTAGAACTGAACATGACGGTGGTTGGAAATCTTGTAACTGTCTATGCATTTCCCTTGAAAATAAAGTTGGGGATTCTACATACCCCTGGGGCAATCAGGTCCACGTACACTGTTGCCCTTTGTAGGTAAAAGCAAACAAATATTGACTGTCAGAATGTACTGGAATAGAGGAAAAGGCTGATGAGATATCTATTACTGTAAAACATTACGCTGTAGGTGGGATACAGCTTAAAATAGTGGCAGGGTTTGGCACAATTGGGAAGACAGGCATAACTGCTTTGTTAACTTCCCGTAAATCCTGCACAAATCTGTAAGCTTGTTTACCAGGTTTCTTTACTGGTAATATTGGAGTGTTACATGGGCTTGTGGTGGGTACTATTATTCCTTGCTGTGTTAGTGCAGAAATAACAGGGGCTATACCAGAGATAGCCACAGCTGTTAGAGAGTACTGTGGTACTCGAGGCAACTTTGCTCCTGGTTTTAGGGTTATTTTTACAGGGATAGCTGAAGTCAAAAATCCTACATCATTATCGTGAGTTGTCCACAAGTAAGAGGGTAGGGAGTGTAAATCTTAATTTCTGTTAGAATCTGACTGAATACACATCGGTTGTAATGTGATGGTATCATCCAAGGATGCTAAAGTAGTGTCTTGTTGGTCTGAAGGTACTTGGAGATAAACTCCATCAGCTGTGCAAGAAATGGTGGCCCCCATTTTGCAAAGCAAGTCTCTTCCTAATAAATTTAAAGGTGCTGAAGGTTCTACTAAAAACGCATGATTATCTTGCAACGGTCCCAAAGTTATTGGGACTGGAAAGGTTTCAGAATACTCAATAGGTATACCAGAGACACCTACTCCTTTAGTTACTTTATTAGAAAGTGGGATATTCATGGCGGTTCTGCTAGTTAGCATAGATTTAGTCGCTCCGGTATCAATCAAAAATGGATATGATTGTCTTTTTAACCAGTAACATGACATGTGGTCCGGCCTGTTCCACAGGAAGGAAGGGGTACAACCGCTGCTGTTTCTGTTCAGGGAACCTTCATTGTGGTTGCTGTCGAGGGTTTGGCGTCCAGTTAGAATTCCATTGTTGTGGCGCCTCAGTGTATGGTGCAGGTTGTTCAGCCAAATATGGACACTCATTTTTTCCAATGGCCTACCTGGCCACAATTGAAGCACTCAGTCTGATTACTGGCATTCTGGGGTTGGGTTGATTGCGTACCTTGATAGTTTTGTTTATTTTGAGTAGCTGGACTGTGACCTCTACCCCTCCCTCTACCCCGCCCTCGTCCTCTACCTCGGTGACCGGGTTGGCCAAAAGCGTTACACATTTGAATTTGTGCTTGTACTAATTTTTCCTGCAAATCCTTTTTTTCTTTAGCCAAATGGTCAGATAGATATTGTACTTGCTGAACTAACTCATGCAGGCCTAAACTAGGCCAATTCAAACATACTTCTTTTTAATTTATCTCTCACTTGAGGGTGTAACCCATCCACAAAAGTGGCTGACAGCCCGCTCTGTGCTGGCCCTTCAGTGGGCTCTGGGTATCCAGAAAATGCCTCAAAGGCATCAGTAAGTCATTGTAAGTACTCATCTATAGGTTCATCTTCTCTCTGTATGACTGACTTAATCTTAGACCAATTTGGGGTGGGTGGCACTATGACGATGACAGCATCAACTATTCATTGTCTGACTGCTTCAAAACCATTTTCCCCTTGTGTATTATGCTTTGGTATTGGGGTGGGGACATTGGCATGATAGCAGATATGTTTCATCAGATCAGCTGGAACAGTGTATTGGAGGACAGCTTGAACTTCTTCTATAGTAGGATTTTGTAAACAAATGTGTCCGGCTAATAAGTGTTGAAACTTTGCTGGGTTATTGCGAATGGGCAGAAGTGATTTAGTAATAGCTTGAAAATCAACTGCCGACCACGCCCTAGGTACGACTACAGTAGCCGGTTGTTCCGCATCTCTAGCATGTGCTGGATTTGGAACCTCCCTCAGTGGACATACTCCTGCTTCATCTGATGAGCTCGTGCTCAAATCAGAAGTAAAGCTTTGATGAGATTTATCCGGACTAATGTAACCATCCTTGTCCATAATCACAATTGGGCATTGCTTATAATATTTACCTTTGTGTGAATATACAGTTTTCCTGTTTTGAGGTATTTTCGGCTGACTGGACCTATGGTCAAAAAGCATTTGCACTTTTCTAATGTGCTGTTTATTTACCTTAGAGCAGGTTACTCTAGGGGATGATTTGCCTGTATCTATTTGGTCAGGTTGTTCTATAGCTAGGCAGCTAGACTGACCTCCTATCACCTGATCTCCCCGTCTGGGGTCAGGAATAATTTGCTCTTCCCTCCGCCGGCCTTCACTCTGTATTGTGGAGCTAACAGTTCCATCCTGTAGTTGTGAAGGCTGATATTGTGGTGGAGGAGCCGTAGGGGGTGGGGGGAACCATGGATTATCATCTTCAGATGATTCAGGTATCTGTAATTTATTTAACTCCTGTACCTGATATAATCCCTTAAAGGGTGGTTCTTTTAAATGTTTACCGTTAGCTATATCTAGATTCTTAGCAGTTTGTCGCAGTTCTTTTATCTGCTCTTTTAACTTTTGTTGACTATCCGTAAGACTACTAATGACCGAATCTTTTTCCTGTTCTTTAGCCTCACACATCCAATCATTAAAAGCTGCCCAGCACAGCCCTGCTATTTTTCCTTTCTTTAACTTTTTTCATAAATTAGTCAAAACATCTTTATTAAAACTACCATTTTCTGGAAAAGCAAGATCGCCGTCATCCTTAGTAAGGGCGATCCACTAATCTAAAAACATACAACTGTCCCGGGACACCCGATAAAACATATAACCAGCTGGTGTACCTTTTTCTGGCTCATTTATTTTCCCACACTCGCTCCCATTTTCACTCAATACCCCACTATCACTCAGTAAGCTATACCTTTTTAACACAGGCTTAGCTAAGGCGTTATGAAAATGTCTTATTACCCTGCTCTCACTCAATAAGCTATACCTGCTTAACACAGGTTTTAGCTAAGGCGTTATAAAAACGTCTTGTTACCCCACTATCATTCCTTGTTACCCCACTATCATTCCTTCTTTCATACGTATGACACCAGTATTTTCCATATTAACCCCACTCTCATACTGCGCATTCAAAGCAGAAAAGAAATGCAAGCCACTTAACCTTAAAACGACTGAAGGAGAGAAATCATAACTTTGTCAGATATAAAAAATTTTGTTCATAAAACTTTAGAAAGCAGGCAGGGAGAGAAAAATGAAAGAAATACTACAGAAACAGAAAAATATGTTGTGGGCCCTTTTAGCAGTATTTCGTTCAGTTCTCAACTGCTGCAGCTTGCTCTTAATTCAGATCCGAGTAAACGGCACCAATTGTTAAGTCGTACATTACTTTAAGAATGAAGACAGATACAGTTCTTTCTCTCTTTCAGTGTTTTTTTAATAACTACAGTACACACGTGCAGGAGCCTCATGGAAAGCACCAGGGAGACTCCCAGAACAAAAGAATAAACAAGCTTATATACTGATGATATTGCTGACAATACAAAAGTAAAGAAATGAACCAATTAAACCATTATACAGGGCAATTAACTAATCAAAGGTTTACCCGTAAACATAAGACAATTCACATCATCATATCTCTAGGCAGACAGAGAGAGTCGGATATGCTTCCATAAAAGGCACAGTTTCCTGCTTTCAGGCAGACTCTTGTTTGTTCAGTATTTTTCCATTATTCACAGTTCAGAGTTCACAGTACTCAGTACATCTCAGTTTATACAAACTGTCACATACTCAATTTCCTTGAACACATGCTTTTTGGCTGTTCATATTCTACAGTCTACTTTACATGATCAAACTTTCAAATGTTCAACTTTCATATGGCCGAGACCATATGATTGAACATTTAAAAGTTCGAACATGTTAAAAACAATAAAACAAAAATAACAAACTACATGTTCCTAGCAGGGGTGCAAGCCCCCTGCACTCCCCACACCCCTCCCTCTATTTAAATATACCAACGCAGAGATCGCACTACATTGCGGAAAAAGAGATCTTCTCATTCTGCACTGTATGGAGATCTCCATTCAGACTGTTCGAACTTTTTTTTTTTCACTAAATATTTTTTTTATTATTTCAAATAAGATGTCTTAAACATTACATGAAATAAAGATAAATAACATATTTACAATTCTAAAACATTACTAACTTCAAACCATTATATAACTATTTACATTGGTGTCTATGCAAATAACATTGAAATTCTATATTATATAAAGTTAGAAACATAAGATGATATATCTTCTTCGATATTTTCAAGTATTTCCAGTACTTTCATCCAAGAGTAATAGTAAGAAGTAGATCTTTTAGTTCTGTTCTTCACTGTTAATATTTCCATGTGAGCAACTGTTGTTGTTAAAGTCTCAAATTCCTTGAGCGTAGGAAGCCTCATTTTTCCAGTGTATAGTTATGATTTTATTGAAATTGCCAATAGTGACCATAGGATTTTAGTGTCTTTTTTGGTACACAGTTTGGAATAGGAGAGTTGAATAAAATTAAAGACTTTGTTAATTGAAAATTATCATTATAAACAGTCTGAAAAAATAATTAATGGATTTCCAGTACATATTGAGACATATACATTCATAAAAAAACATGCTGCCAATCTGCTTTTATCTTGGTATGGCATCTCCAACATTGATCTTCAATAGAATACATTTTGGCTAACCTATGTGGTGTATAGAAACTTCTGTGTAGATATCTCCAAGTGAATAATTGCCAGTACTTTGATAATGTAGAAAATTTGGAAGATTTTAGAATATTACTTTTTTCTTCTTCAACTGGAGGATGGTTGTTTATTAAAGTATAATAATCCCAGTATGATTTTTCATGATAGTTTTTGTTTTTAACAATTTTATAGATATTAGACAAATAACCTGTACCCTGATAAGGCTGTTTTGTGATAAGAATAAGGTATTCAATGAGTTTTGGAGCTTCATGTCTAACTGAAGGTTGCATTTGTTCTATTTTATTTATAAGAAAATGCCTTAGATTTTGTAAAACAGCCAATTGTCTTTATTTATATTATAATTATAAATTATCTGTTCCTTTGTTAGAATTTTCCCTTTCTCTATAAGTTGATGCCAAAAGAGTAATGTTTCTTCTTTAAGTATATTTATTTTAGATATTTGGAATGTATCTAGAATATTTGGTGTAAAAGCTATAGGGAAAATAAGAAAAATCCAAGAATTAATATTTGGTATTTTGTTTATATATGTTCTGAACACTGAAAGTGTAGAACTTACATAGTTTGATGGCAATTTATTAATATTATTCCTTTTCCCTAAAAAATAGTCTTTTAACATCCATATAAGGGGTGATGGTAAGACTGTTCGAACTTTTAAAAGTTCAGTCATATGGTCTCGGCCATATGAAAGCTGATCTTTTAAAAGTTCAATGATTTGAAGGAACCCATATATATATATATATATATATATATATATATATATATATATATATCTTAGCATACCCTTGTCTGTAAATATGTTTTGTTAATTTCACAAGAAAAAACAGCCACAAGGTACCAAAATGAGACGAATAACCAAATCCAAGGTATCAACAGACCAGAAGCCTCTTAAAACCAATTTAATATGTGCACAAACCGCAAAGTGAACACATATTCCGTTTAAAATGGTCCTACCTTGAATTAAATATGTAATAACTTTTAATCAATTGTTTTATACAGAGTTTTATAGGTTTTAAAGTGCCTACTATATTGGTTTCAATTTTAACTTTTATTTATTCATTAATATTTATGATTATTCATGAGTCATTTTATTGAATCATTTTATTGAATGTTTTTATTGGTCAACCTGTTCCCCAGCAAGATATTTAACCTGTCAATTTATCTTAGAACAACATCCGATGAAGTGTTTGAAATGAAAATGCTGTATTTTAAGTGTCTGCGTTTATGAGTTCATTTTGTGTTTTGTGCACATATTAAATTGGTTTTAAAAGGCTTCCATCTGGCTTCTGGTCTGTTCGTACCTTGGATTTGGTTATGTTTTGTAAATTTCATATTTAATCCTGTTCACCAGGGTTGTGCCTGAAAATTGTCCATTAAGATCTCTGCACTACCCAAGTAAACAAATATAAGTTAATAAATAATATGCACGCACACACACACACACACACACACACACACACACACACACACACACACACACACACACACAAACGCGCGTGCGCGCACACACATATAGCTACTTGTCGACCAAGCGACCTAGTAATAGAGCACAGCACAGACTCCACAATCACACAATTATCTACAGGAACTACAAACAATAGGATTAAGCCTTACATGTAGCACAATAACTCATACAATTAAATTGCAAAGATCAATAAGCATTGATTAACTGAGTTTGACCAAAAGACCAATATCACTTGAAAGAGAGTGTATTGAGGTAAATGCTTTCAAATTCAATGTAAAAAATATGTAACATAGCTCATTTTGGTAAATAAAATAGTTTCAATCTATTTAGCAATGCTATCTCAACAAATAAATGTGTGCTCTTGCAATGAGTAACTCAGCTTCAGTAAACTTCTACAACAGTTTGGTGGATGGATTGTTTTATATGTTAACTAAAATGAATTACATTTACAAATTTAGGCTAGGTGTAATGACCACATACTTGAAATCCCAACTAAACTTTTGTTGTAAATAATCCAATAGGTCATAGGTAAACTCACTGAATGTTAGCCACCATTAAAGAGTTTGCAGCCAGCTGGTGTTAAATACGTTTCATCAAATTGGAATTTAGAATGTCCAGTGTCCTCAAATGTCTGACCAAATACTTTATCTGATTCAACAAACTGATGGGTTTAAAATAATGCACTTGAGTCTTTAATATAAAACAAGCAACATATATTTTTAATAGAAAAGAGTTGTTCCTGTTATTTATGCATTGGTAAGAGACAGGCAATTTATAACCGGCACTATATACATAATTAAATATAGATCTAAAGTGGTTTATACAACTACTTCTCAATAATCTAGAACTAACAGCATATTGCATTTATTCTATTTTTCATTTATAGGTTCATTGGTGTTTACTAGGCTAATGACCACAAGGCCCTTTTTAAGCCTAGCCATGCATCCCAAATCTCTGACAAGTTCTGATACCCTTGATAAGTGTAAGCATGGGCCTTGGAGACTAACCATTTAAAGGTTACCTCTGTCCATTAGAGATGTAGGTGCCAAACCAGGGATGAATTTCCAGTTTCCCATCCAATTGTCCAAGTTGCCCTTGAATTGGGTTAGGGATGAACTCTGCTACATATGGATGGGGAGCCTATTTCATAGATAGGGTAGTCTCTGGGATACATACCTATATCTCCAACATCCTATTGATATCACAAGCAAGGTTTAAGTCTTTAGATCGGGCAATGCTGGCGCTGTATGTTTTGTGGATATGCAGGAGGTCCATCAGAGTGGGGCCTGACAATGCCCTGTATGCCAGGCATAGATCTCCCCTCAAAAGCCTGTAGGAGTCAGAATACAGGGATAGGGCCTTAAGGTGGTCTGCATAGGACATATTACTTCTTTAGTGAGGAACCTCTGCGGATGTTCCAGTTGTTGGATATACCTGGTTAGGTACATACCAAAGGGGGATAGCTGTGATTAATGCCAAATACAGTGGAACAATGACTTCCTTGGACTTAGACACCATACCTTTGTTTATAAGTTGTGCAACATAGAATGATTTCCTCACCACTGTAGACACATGATGATCAAAGGCTAGATTACTATCTATGTGTGTCCCTAAGTCCCTGACCACTTGGTCAACTCTAAGGGCTATGTTGTCAATATGATAGTTACCAGGAATGAATGACTTCCCAAAGGATACTATTATGCATTTCTTGGCATTTAGTTTTAGTCCATGGCTCTGACACCAGTAGTGTGTCCCCTCCTGAAGAACATTTGTGTCAGTGTGAGATTCAATGACAGCTCCTAATTTGCAATCGTCTGCAAATTTAGCCAGCCAGAGACCACTGACATTAGCCTTGACTTCTGAGAAGTAAATCCCAAAAAGGAGCAGTCCAAGGACTGATCTGTTAGGGACTCCAATTGTGACTGGCCTCTTTGTAGAGGTGGACTCCCCAATTCTAACATCCTGGGGTCCTGTATGTGAGACAGTTGGCTATCCACCAGGTGACATACGGGTTTGTACCTAACCTCTTCAGTTTGTCAACAATACCCGAGTGGGATATTGTGTTAAATGCCTTGGCCAGGTTAAGGTAGGCAGTGTGAATGACTTTGCCCTCATCCATTGCTTTGATGACCTTCTCGTAGAAGTCCACCATGTTGAGTAGGCATGATCTCCCCTTGATGAAACCAAACTGAGTTGGGTCCAGTGTCTGAAGGTTTACTGTGTCCCTGTTGATCATCTCCATGTTAATTCTTTCCATGGCTTTACATGTAAGACTAGTGAGACTTATGGGTCTGTAGTTTTTGCTAATTGATGTAAGACACTGATTCATGGGGGCATTTTTATGTTCAACCCAGGAAGATATAAAAATGGTGATAATCACAAACCTTATATTATCAAGTAAATCAGAGACTCCAGTCAATTCAAGGATAATTACACTAATTGTAAAGACTTAAATAACTTATCGTAACATGTACATAGCAGAATTTACAATCTTATAAGCACATGACAAGGCTTAAATGTGGATATTATAAGTATGCAAATGTTTACAATGTGCTATTTCAATATGGCTATCCTTCATTGAAGAAGAGGAGAAGGTGGAGAAAGAAGGAAAGGCTTAGACAAAAATTAAGAGTAGTACAATTTTATAGGAAGAAAGGAAAACATTGAAGGGAGAAACAGAAAGCTAAATAAAGTAAATCTGAAATACTAAAATGTTGAGGATTCTCAGAGTTTGAGGTCCCTAAACATCCCAAGGAATACATGCTGGACTCATGCTAATTCCCTTTAAGTCTGAAACAATGTACAACAGACTGCTCTTACAAAGAAGTTCAAGTAACAAGGACTTTTGCATATCTGGAGTAGATTTCTGTAACTGTGGGATAATGTATGTCTTCTGTACAGTACGGAACAGTCTCTATCTAGGTCAATAGTTTCATAGTTTCATAGTTTCATAGTATAGTACTAGGCTATCTGCCCTGGGGCATTTGTAAGCCTAGCCATAGTGATGTGGCTTTTGCCACCCCATGAAATGGTACAAAAAATGTACAGAATAAATTTAGAATACTGTGCCTCTGTCTAGTAGTGACACAATGAAGGTCCCCTTATATAATAGAATTAGTTTACTGTGCCCCTGTCTAGCAGTGACACATATGTGACCCCTGGGGTAAACTTACTATCTCCCATCCACTCATCAAGATTTCTCTTGAAGAGAGTCAGTGAGGGGCTCTGCCTAATATGAACTGGGATCTTGTTCCAAAGCATGGGAAGCCTCTGGGTTATGAATCTATCCCTCCAGCATGCCCTATTCATACTTGTGCCGAGGTTTAAATCTTTAGCTCTCGTGGTCCTGATGGACTTGGTTTTTTTGAGGTGGAGCATGTCCATCAGATCCTGATTGGACATGGCCTTGTACGTCAGGCAGAGATCACCTCTGAGCAGGCGGTATGCTACTAAATAGAGCTGAAGTTTCTTTAGTCTGGCAGAATAAGACATATGTTGGAGACCCTTGATCCTCTTGGTGAGGTACTTTTGTGGTCTCTCCAGTTGTTGCAAATGCCGGGTGAGGTACATACCAAATGGGGCATTGTACTCAATCATGGGTCTGATGAGGGAGGAATATAGGGGTAAAATGACATCCTTGGATCTGGATGTGAATCCCTTCATGATGAGGTGTGCAAGGTAGAATGTTTTTCTAACCACTTTGGCAACGTGGGTATCAAATGAGAGGTCGCTGTCGACTTGGGTCCCTAGGTCTCTGATTACTTTTTCCGTACTCAGTGGGTTGCTGTCTATGTGATAATTTGTGGGTACTTTGTTTTTCCCAAAGGGGATGACTATAAATTTTTTGGCATTTAGTTTAAGGCCGTGACTCCGGCACCAGTTGTCCATTTCTGTGAGGCCTTTTTGTAGGATGTGTGTGTCTGCTGGTGTATCGACTATGGCATCTAGTTTGCAGTCATCTGCGAACTTTGTCAGCCACAGCCCTCCCGTGTTTGCTTTAACATCTGAGAAATAAATGCCGAACAAGAGGGGTCCCAGGACAGATCCCTGTGGGACACCACTTGTGACTGGCTTTGAGTCTGACATTGCTCCAGCGATTTTAACTTTATGGGTTCTGTCCTTTAGCCAGTTTGCAACCCATCTAGTGACATAAGGGTTTACTTTTAAGCTGTTGAGCTTATCTATGATGCCTGAGTGGGGTATTGTGTCGAAGGCCTTAGCCAAGTCCAGGTATGCTGTATGGACTGCTTTGCCCTCGTCAATGGCTCTAGTGACTGTTTTGAAAAAGTCAACCAGGTTTAAAAGGCAGGATCTGCCCTTTACAAAGCCAAACTGGGTGGGGTCAAGTGTCTGTAGGTCCCCTATGTCTCTGTTTAGGAGTTCCATAATGATTCTTTCCATAGCTTTGCAGACCAGGCTGGTTAAGCTTATGGGGCGGTAGTTTCCAGGGTCTATAGAGGCACCCCCCTTGTGGAGTGGGACCACTGTTGCTGTACGCCAGTGTTCAGGTACATATCCCGAAGTAAGGCTAAGGTTAAATAGCATTTTTATGTGTGGATTTAGCTCCTCTTGGAGTTCACGTAACACGCAACCCGGGATACCGTCAGGTCCCATTGATGCTGTGTTTTTTGCTTTGTTTAGGGCGGTTCTCACTTGGACATATGAGATGACAGGGAGATTACATTCAGCTGGGATAAGTATTTATTCTTTTGGGGGTGAAGGAGGGGAGAAATTTGCACTGAACCTGTCAGCCAGAATGTTGGCAATATCTGTGGGTTCAGTGTATTTTTTATTGTTGTGAACCAACTCTGAGCATATCTGAGGGTTTCCGCCTAGGTTTCTAACATAGCTGAAGAAGGCTTTGTGGTTATCTTTAGTGTCCTTAGCGATTTTTCTCTCAAAGTTGGCCTTGGATGTTTTTATGAGAGAACGTAATTTTCTGCTAATGTTGATCAGAGATGTCTTCCCTTCATGGGATTTTGCTCTGATGTGCAGTAGCTTCCTTCTTTTGTTATACAATTTGTTTATGGCTGAGGTCCACCAGACAGGACGCTTACATTTGGCGGAGACGGACTTGGATTTGTTTGGGATTGCATGATCCATGCATTCTTGGAGATGTCCATAGAAAGCATTTGTGAAGGATTCGGCGTTGTGGGATGTGGTATCCACTGGCACAGTGGGCTTAAAGGATAACATCTCAGTCTTAAGAAGAGTGAAGTCTGCTTTTGAGAAGTTTTTCACTGTGGTCTTTTGTGCTGGAGGTGGAGGTGGAATATGTATATCCAGGGTGATTAGTTTGTGGTCAGATCTCACTAGTGAGGGGTATACTTCTGGTGTGGAGCATTTTGTCCCCATGTTTGTGATGATCAGGTCTAGTATATTATCTCCCCTAGTGGGAGAGGTGACTAATTGTTCCAGTGCATTTGAATTTATGAATTCCAGGAACCTTTGGGCTAGGGTATTAGGGCTAGAATAATGTACCCAACCTATGTTTGGGTAGTTGAAGTCTCCCAGTGTGATGGTATTTTGTGATACATTCATATCCTCCAATGTCTTCAGGAAGGCTGAGTGGAGTTCTTGAGATTGGGAGGGTGGTCTGTAACATGCTACCAGTTGTATAGCAGTTTTGCCTATGGTTAGTTGCACCTGTATGGTCTCTGATGCTTCATGTGTTGCTACTAACCTGGAGGTGTGGGTGTCCTTGATGAATATGGACACTCCCCCTCCCATTGTGTTTCGGCCCGGGTTTTGGGGCCGAAAAACATGATACGAGGTATAGCCTGGTAGCGCTGGTGTGCTCTCAGGAGCCTTGAACCAGGTTTCAGTTACTGCACAGACGTCGATGTTCTCCATGCTGAGGAGTGCATCAAGTGCCTGCATCTTGAGATTTAGACTTCTGGCGTTGAGCAGCATCACCCTTAGTTTTTTTTCCATTATTGTTTTCTAAGGAGGTGGGTTTGTCTTTTGAGCCTTGCCTAAAAAAGGCACTATGGGGGTGGCAATAGCCTTAGCCAATATCCGGAAGCCCAGTGGTGACAGGTGTAAGCCATCCCTTGCGAAGCAGCGTGGCTTGTCCAACATGTCATCCCAGGCAGACAGACATTGGATCCCCTTAGAATGACACCAGTACTTGAGCCATTTGTTAAAGCTGATCATCTTGTCTTTGTATTGTGGTATCATTCTTGGTGAGGGCAAGATGCTGCTCAGGGTCAGGGTCATACCAGCCTGGGCTACATAATCGGAGAGCTCGTCTATGTCTCTTTTCATGTAGTCCAGGGAGGTACGTCTCAGGTCATTCACACCAGCATGGACAATGACGGAGTCATATTTGTACTTGCTTTGGAGTGACTTGAGTGCGTGTGTTATGTGGCTGATCCTAGCTCCCGATAGACAGCTCACAGTCACCTTCTCCTTGTTCAGCCTAGTCAGCGGGACATAAGTGTGTCTGACTATAGAGTCACCTATTACTAGTGTATCAGGCAATGTGTTTGGCCTTAAGGGCTGTGATTGGTTGACACACTGATTTATTGAAGTATGTGTTGCATGTGTTTTGTTTTGAGGTGGTGGATTTTTGGGTGTCTGCTTTGGGAGCCTCTGTTGTTTTGGTAAGTTTTTTATTAGAGCCTCCGAGTATGTCTTTGTGTTTTTATGTGTTTGGTTTGCAGTTGTGGTAGGTCTATGTGGGACTGGGATTGTTGTGTGTGCGGTTGCCATCTCCTCCTATCTGGTCATGCCAGCCCTGAGTTGAGAGAGTTCAGCCTCCAGTTTGGCTATATAGTTGCATCTCTCACATGTATTTGTGTTTGTTGGGAGGAGGAGAGGGTTGTCTGTGTACATGAGACAATTGTAACATTGTCTCAAGATACCCAGATTGACCAGCTGAACTGGAGAAGATGCCAGTAATCTACCACTCGACATGCTAGAACAGTATAAGGGAGTGTTGTACCTTTAAGGGAAGGGGATATTCACAGGGGTGGTAAGTAGATGTAGTGCTTTACTTAGTACGAGAGTGCTTACTTAGTAGATAAGTATTGAGAACAAGTGCTAGGCTTATAATATAGTAAGTAGTCTGGTTATACTAAGAGTAGAGCTTCCTTAAGGGAAAATTTGAACAGCAGACTTGGCGGAGCCAGAAAAAGTTTAACCTTGTTTAACCGGCGCTGCGCTATGCGCACAACCGCGCAAAGCCGTGCAAACGCGGATTTTAAACAGTGAACTACAAAAGAGCTAGAAATGGTCCAAAACAACCAATTACTACAGCTTCTTGTGCTGAGGTCACTTCCTACAGGGACAGGTAGGCTGCTCAAGGCTCCCCACTCCCACTGGTGAACAAAGAAACTTCCTTCTATCCAAGTAAGGTAATGGACAACACATGAACTACACAACAGCCCAGAATACAGCAATGCCTGTAAACTGGTCTAAACTAGTTGAGGAGAGTGTATAAACTGGGCTATGTAATGATGACACTAATATCAACATAGTTTAGCTCACTCACTTCACATACAAATAATTATTTCTTGGCTGTGTTACTGCTTCCTTGCCTAAACAAAAACTAGTCAGCATTCCTGCAATATCTGTATTATACCATCAATAAAATTATATAAACTGGCAACTTAAAATGCATTATTCTAATCATAAAATTTAATGTTACAATGTCTACCAATAGCAATAAATTGTATCACTGAAACATTATTAATCTGACTGCATTTTCAAAAACACATGAATTACTCTATACCACATTGCAAATAGATGTCAGTTCTCTTATTATAGCTGTATTGTTTATTTATTTTACCCTTTGTATGTCTAGCAATGTATTCACATAGTGCAATTTCCTTGCCTGCTGGAGTTTTTTTTTTATTTGGAAATGTATATTGCCTGATGATAAAAATTGATAATCAAAATATAAACATTTACTTAATTTATTCATTTATTAAGATATATAATCAAAATATAAACATTTATTTAATGTATTGATTTATTAAGTAAATAGTTAGCCATCTAGACAGACATGGGTCAGGAATTACTAGTCAGTGGGTTTTGAAGGCATCATTAAAGATATATGAACAAATTGTTTCAAATACTCGCTGATTGCAAACTGGTACCATTTGTATATCCAGATGTAATTCCATGCTGTAAAAGGCAGTTGACACATGAATACAATTACCTTAGAGTTGGCCATCAGTAAGGACTCGGTCTAGGGTGCTGTTTAATCTTTAAGTTGCCTGTTCAAGCTATTAGCATATAGATTTATACAGAAAAGGTCACTCTAGTATTACGTAGTAAGCTGACTCCACATTCAAGTCTCTTTGAACCAGTGAGTAAGTCTCAGGGAAGTACTTTCAGCTGTGCACATTGAGAACTGCGTAATAATGGAAGCCAAGATAAGGTTAGACGCAACTGTTTGCTGTCCGCCTACCAAGTCATTCTATTTTAATATGTTTTTTGGCTCTCCAAAATAAAGGCCACAGTAATACAGCACAAAAATTATATCATGGGCAGTTTAGATCTACAAATGCAGCACATAGTATACATTTTAATGGATGTAATTAATTCACTCACAAATAAATATTAGACAGTCTAAAATGTCACAGGAATGACAGATATAAATGCATTTGTCTTTAAATAATTGTCATATTTTACTCTACAAAAGTGCCATATTTTAGTTTATTTTCTCATTATTTTACAGCATTAGTGCTTACCTTTATTACTGCTTAATATACAGTTGCAGAAAGTCTTTGGAGGACTTAAAACTATACAAAACATTACTGTAAATGAAAGGATATTCATCTGGTCTTCTTCAAGACTGTGCATTTTAATTTTGAAATCAAAGTTGCAGGATTATTCCTCTGACAAAAATTGAAGCCATGATGCTTTTAAAAAAAAGAACATGTTGATCTACCTAGAATTCTATATTGAAGATTGTTTTATAGTCTTCTGAAATAGTACATAATGTGACTGCTTTCATTTTAACTCATTGTTTTGCAACCGATAAAAAAATCTAATTTTTTTTCCTTTTTATTTTCAGCATGGCATTCAGCTATACCAAAACTATTCAAGGCCTTATAGCAATAAAAGTGTGTGCTCAGCACTTACTCCATCCCCAAAGGTATGTAATATATCACATACAAAAAAATGCTGTTTTAAATATCTCCAGAAGGTAAAATATCATTAGATTAAATTTAACCCCTGTGACAGTATCAGCGTTAAATGCCATTTATATGTGGCACAGTATGTTGCTAGACATGAAGTTGGGAGGAATCTGGTAATTAATTTTTGCTAAGTTCTAACTTTATTAGATGGAGTGTAATGCATTTTCTAAGGCAACCAAATAGTACTTGTTTTATGTTTTACTTCAAAATGACATAAACTAATTCAGAATAAAAATAAATAAATAATATGATTAATGTCATTTGAAAAGTATTCCAGTTACAAGACATTAACACACTTAGGTTTATAGGTAGGTACTAGGCTACCTGCCCGAGGGCATTTATAAGCCTAGCCAGAGTGTGTCAGCTTTTGCCGCCCCATTGATTAATTAACTGAGCCTCTGTCAAGAAGAGCCAATGAAGTGATCTCAGGGGTGTATTTTCTGCTACCTATCCACTCGTCAAGGTTTCTCTTGAAGAGTGTTAGTGAGGGGCTCTGCCTAATGTAGTTAGAAATTTTGTTCCAAAGCATGGGGAGTCTCTGTGACAGGAATCTATCCCTCCACCATGTTCTATTTATTGTTGTGGCAAGGTTTAGCTCACTAGAGCGAGTGGCTCGCAGTGACTTGGATTTCTTTAGGTGGAGCATGTCCATCAATTCTGAGTTGGACATGGCTTTGTAAGTCAGGCAGAGATCACATCTGAGTAAGCGATATGCCACTGAGTGCAGCTGGAGATTTTCCAGTCGGGCTGCATAGGACATATGTTTGACGCCAGTAATTGTCTTGGTGAGGTACTTTTGTGGTCTTTCCAGCTGTTGGAAGTGTCTTGTGAGGTACATCCCAAATGGGGCATTGTACTCTATGATGGGTCTGATGAGTGACGAGTAGTGGGGCACTATAACCTCTTTATTTCTAGATGCGAACCCTTTAGTAATTAGATGGACTACATAGAAGGATTTCCTAACTAATTTGGCAATATGATTGTCAAAGGAGAGATTACTATCTACCTGGGTCCCCAGATCTCTTATTACCTCTTCTGTATTAAGGGGGCTGCCACCTATGTGGTAATTCATGGGTGTTTTGTTTTTCCTAAATGGGATGACTATGCATTTTTTGGCATTTAGTTTGAGACCATGACTTTGACACTAGGTGTCCGTCTCAGTAAGGCCCTTTTGGAGAATGTCCATGTCAGCTGGAGAGTCAATTATGACTCCCAGTTTGCAGTCAACAGCGAACTTGGTTAGCCATAGTCCTCCTGTGTTTGCCTGTACTTCTGAGAAGTATATGCCGAATAGTAGGGGTCCCAGGACCAAGCCTTGTGGGACACCACTTGTGACTGGTTTAGAGTCGGACCTGGAGCCCGCTATTCTTACAGTGTGAGTTCTGTCTGTAAGCCAGTTGGCAACCCATGTCATGATATAGGGGTTTATGTTCAGACTGGTGAGTTTTTCTATATTTCTCGAGTGGGGAATGGTGTCAAAAGCCTTGAGGAGGTCAAGGTAGGCTGTGTGAACTACCTTCCCCTCATCTATGGCTTTGGTGACTGTCTCAAAGAAGTCAACCAGGTTTAGTAGGCATGATCTGCCCTTAACAAAGCCGAACTGGGTCGGGTCAAGTGTTTGGAGGTTCCCAATGTTTATTTTAATGAGTTCCATGATGGTGCGCTCCATAGCCTTGCAGACCAGGCTAGTCAGGCTTATGGGACAATAGTTACCAGGGTCAGTTGTGGCCCCCTCCTTTGTAGAGTGGAATAGCCGTTGCTGTGTGCCATTCTATGGGGACATAGCCTGTGGAGAGGCTGAGGTTGAACAGTGTGTTTATGTGGGGGGTTAGTTCGTTCTGTAGTTCGTGCAAGACGCAGCCTGGGACACCATCTGGCCCCATTGACTCTGTGCTTTTGGCTTTTGAAAGGGCTGTTTTCACCTGGGCTTCTGTGATTTCTGGGACACTACACTTTTCTGGTATTGTTGTGGGCCCTTTCTGGGGTGAGAGGGGGGTGAAGTTTGCACTGAATCTATCTGCCAGGATGTTGGCAATATCAGTGGGTTCAGTATATTTTGTGCTATTTTGCACTAGCTCAGAGCAAATCTGTGAGTTGCCACTTAGATTCTTGACATAGCTAAAGAAGGCTTTGTGGTTATCTTTTGAAACCTTGGCTATTTTTCTTTCAAAGTTAGCCTTGGAAGATTTTATGAGGGACCTTAGTTTCTTACTGATACTGATCAGGGATGTCTTTCCTTCTTAGGATTTGCTTTTTTTCTGAACTAGTTTCCTCCTTCTGTTGTATAGCCTGTTTATGGCAGGAGTCCACCAGACCGGTTTGCTTCTCTTTGGGGAGTGAGTCTTGCTTTTGCTAGGGATGGCACAGTCCATGCATCCTTGTAGGTGCTCATAGAGTGCATTTGTAAAGGTTCCTGCATCTTGGACACTGTTATCCTTTAGCATGGGGGCTGTGAAACTTACCACCTCTATTTTAAGTAAGGTGAAGTTTGCTATAGAAAGGTTTTTCACTGTGGTTTCCTTGGTTGGAGGTGGTGGTGTGGTGTGGACATCCAGAGTGATTAGTTTATGATCTGATCTAACCAGTGACGGGTTGACTTCCAGTGTGGAACACCTGTCGCCCATGTTGGTGATGACCAGGTCCAATATGTTTTCACCTCTGGTAGGGGAGTTTACCAGCTGATCCAGGGCATTTGAGTTAATAATTTCCAGGATGCGCTGGACCTGGGAGTTTGTACTTGAGTAATTTTCCCAGTTAATGGTAGGGTAATTGCAATCGCCCAATATCAGGGTGTTTGGTAGGACTTTCATGTTTTCCAGTGTGTGCAAAAAGGTGGAGTGGTGGTCCTGGGTCATGGAGGGTGATCTGTAGCAGGCCACAATTTGCATTGCAGATTTGCCTGATGTTAGTTGAACATGGATGATCTCAGAGGTATCATGCTGTGCCACTAACCTGGAGGTGTAGGTATCCTTGATGAATTTGGATACACCCCCTCCTTTTGTGTTTCGGTCCATGTTCTGTGGCCGAAATGTGTGGTATGAGTTGTAGCCTGGTAGTGCTGGGGTGCTCTGTGGAGCTTTTAACCAAGTTTCAGTTATTGCACAGATGTTAACATTCTCCATACTGAGGAGTGCTTCGAGCGCGTACATTTTGAGATTTAAACTCCTGGCATTGAATAGCATAACCCTCATTTTATTATTTGTGCTGTTTACGGAGGTGGGTTTGACTTTTGAGCCTTGCCTAAAAACGGCACTATGGGGGCAGCAAGAGCCTTGGCCAGTATTCGAAAGCCTAGGGGTGACAGGTGCAAGCCATCTCTTATGAAGCAATGAGGCCTGTCGAGCATGTAATCCCAGGCTGACAGACACTGGATCCCCTTTGAATGACACCAGAAGCTTAGCCAATTGTTGAAACTGATCATTTTTTCTTTATACTGCGGTATCATTCTTGGTGAGGGCAGGATGCTACTCAGGGTCAGGGTCATACTCGCCTGGGCTACATGATCATGTCTCTTTTCATGTAGTCCAGGGAGGTATGTCTCAGGTCATTCACACCAACATGAACAATGACAAAGTCCTATTTGTACTTGTTCTGGAGTGATCTGAGTGCTTGTGTTATGTGGTGGATTCTGGCTCCCGACAGGCAGCTAACAGTAACCTTCTCCTTGTCCGGCCTAGTGAGTGGGACATCAGTGTGCCTGACTATAGAGTCACCTATTACTAGTATGTTAGCTATGTTATTTCACCTTAAGGGCTGTGATTGTGCGGCACACTGATTTTGGTCATAATCAACACTACTAAAGATAGAGAATGTAGAAAAGTTTGAACTTGGTAATTTCAAGATTCAACAAGGAGTGCTAAATAAGGTGTTTCAGAAATGAATTGTTTCAGAATGTATAATTCCTGCTTTAACAATAAGTGCTGAAGGTTTACAACAATGCTGGACATTGAGAGACCAAAACAAAACCAATCACAGGTATACCGCCATTGTCCACATCTACGCATTGTTTATTGCTGTTATAAAATGGCATTAGTAAAAGAAGTCTTACATTTTAAATAATGCCATTTTACGCTGGATTTATTTTCTACCTTTTTCACTGGTAATACTCTGTGGTATACTGCACAAGCATTTACTCACACAGATAAGGACAGTTGAACAGCATGGGGTCAGCGGCACTTTGCAAAGCATTTTTTTGCTAGTGGCACTCTTCTAGACATTTTGAGTCCACTGTCTTTTCTTTCTCGGATATTATTTAAATCTATTTATAAAACTCAAGAACATATTTATGCATATAATGTTATGTATTCTCCAGTGGTATTATTTAAAAATAAACATTATCAACTAATTTCATTGTATTAAAGAACTTCATTTGTTTTCAGTTTGTGCTATCTGGATAGAGTCTCTAGGAATGGATACAGGTGCATAAGGCATGCACACACTTACCTGCACGGGAATGCATATAAAATTACTGACACTTTTTCCATTTAATTATTTTTGCATCTGTTGTTGCTTCATGTGCAGAATTGTGATTGTCAAATGAATAGTTAAAATGTGATTATTTAGTGCTGTTTCTGGTTATTAGAAGGTAACAGATACAATGCAGCCTTATGCTGCTGAAAAACAAAGATTACAAGATATTATTACCAAAGAATGAGGGATTCTATATGATAACAAGGACTTGGCAAAAATATTACCAGAAAGATTTTAAACTTTTCGAAGGAGAAGAATATTAGCATAGTATTTTGGCTATTTCAAAGGGAATACTGATACAAAACATATCAACTGGTTGTGGATTGATAGAAGCCGCGGTGGTGCAGCAGTAGTGTTGTCGCCTCAAAGCAAGAGGTTCTCCTGTTCAATTCTCGACTGGAGCACCTTCTGTGTGGAGTCTGCATATCCTCCCTGCAGTCGAGTGGCGTTTGAAAGACGTGTGAATGGGCATGCCTTCGTTGAAGGTTGGGCGTTGAGCTGGCACCTTGGCACTGTACAAAAAAAATCTACTGTCAATCATTAGCAGACCGGAGTTCCGCTGTGGTGACCCCTAACCGGGAAAAGCTGAAAGAAGAACAACTGGTTGTGGATTGATAACTTCACTCTGTGGTAGCTATTTCTTTTGTAATTATAACAACAACATGAAACATGTACCTCTGTCAATGATTTAAGGATTTTTTAAAGTTCATCTGTTAATCACTTGCAGAAGGCAATGGGTCATTTTATTACCTACATCTACTTGTCAATCATTTTGTGTAGGAAAAACACACAGGACATTCAAGCTACAAATATTACGTTTTTACTAGATCGAGCAGGATATACATTCTTTTTGCTGGATAATCAATCTATGGACTTTGGGTTGCATTCTTAGTCCATCACCGAACAAGTGTGCTAGGTGTGCATGCAAAAAGTGCTGATTTTGCCTGTATGCAAATGTAGTAATGTTTGAAAGCATGAAATAGCTGTGCTGGTTTTCACATATGTGAAGCTAGTCAAGAACCACTCGAATAAATTGTCCAAAAATGGAAATCTGTGAATTTGACTAAGTAGTAAAGAGGAGTACTTGCATAGATCTATATTTTTTCACGTTTAACTTTTAAATATCATCTTAAAATTCCACCGTCTGCCCTCATCAAGCAAGCCTCTTCCTCTTGTCCTGCACTCTGCTGATGAACTCTTCTTTACTCAATTCAAAATCTTACACTAAAGCTAGAGATTGACTCTACTAAAATTATCCAGCCAGAATTTGAAATTCTGTCCTCCTCTCATTAAGACTAGAACTATCCCATAAGTCTTCCAATTTCATTTTTAATGTCCCACTTATCTAAATCACAGCTCTACCTCTGTTCTTGTACTGGTTAGCTAATACACTATGATCCTGGCGACATGCATCCTGTTTTTACTACCCCCCTCCTCAGTTCTAAAACTGAACTTCATCTTCCAAATATTCCTGTGCTTCAGTCTAGAACTATCTGTTATTTCCACTGTATCATCCCATTACGTTCCGTTTTCTTTATACTTCACCTCTACTTATTGCCTGCACATTTACTCGATATGTACTACAAATCCACTGGCTTATTCCCATCGTAACTAGGTTTAGTGAAAAAAGTATACATTTCTATATGTAATTTCAGCTAAGATACTGTCTACCTGCTGACATATGATGACTGCATCTTCTCACATCATTTTAAGTTTGTGCACCCATGTATTAATACATGTTAAGAATCATGCTTGTGCCTACTGTCCATTGTTTATGGTTTCTTACTATGTGGGAATTTTCTCCATGGACCTCCACTAAAAAAGAGTTTTGTACCCTGTTGGACATTCCCAGTAAACAAAAGCAATAAAATAAATAAATAAAAGTTCCTTGGTAAGTGCCACATTGTGCTAATATTGTGAGACTTGACAGAGAGAGAGAGAGTTTGCATGTGACCCCTCTCAGTACTACCTGCCAGCAGTTGGTCATTTGCCAGTATCATATTCTACAGCGATCCATTGATGCATACCAGTTAATGGCTTTTATCAGTATGGGAAGAAGGTCGATAGTAAAGTTGGAAAAAGAAGAAAAGGAGAGAGAGAGCCAACAGAAATGAGAAACACAGTGACTTGACTTAAGAAAGTTGTGTTTGACGAGGTGGGAGAGGAGGATGTTTTCTTTAAGGGGAAGGACTCCCTTTTTCTCAAATATATAATGGAAAATGAGAAGGAAGGTTGGCAATGCAAGGAATGATGGGAACAGATAAGAGTATTAACAGTAAAACAAATAAAACAAACGGGGTAAATGATTACACAACAGACTGGGTTCACCAAATGGAAGGGAAGGCAGAATAATAGCAGATGGCAGGTGATATGCTGATGGCAATGTTATGTGGAAATAAACAAAAGTTGTGCTTGGTGCAAAGGGTGTGTGCACAGATGATGGACACTGGGGAACACAGGACCACCACAAGTATCATCCAATGTCAGAGTGAATCCCAAGGGATCCTGGGTGGGTCAACCATCATGTTGAGGGAGTGATAGTGGCAGGTTCCTTAGCAACTATTAATCCCAAGGGATCCTGGGTGGGTCGACCGTCATGTTGAGGGAGTGATAGTGTCAGGTTCCTTGGCAGCTATGAATCCCAAGGGATCATCGGTGGGTCGACCATCATGTTGAGGGAGTGATAGTGTCACATTCCTTAGCAGCTAGAAGCTGTTAGGATACCAAGTCCTGCAACTGCTGCAGGAAATATTCATACAGGCCCCACCACCTGTCCATAGCCCTTTTGATCAAAGCCTCTACCATAGTCAGCTACTACAGGTTTTGGCTGCTCAGCCTCAAGCTGCCCACAGGAGATGGGCCATCACTTCTCTGTGACAAAGTAGACTTGGTGGGATCTCTCCAGTGTTGATGTGGATTACAACAGTTGAGGTACCCTCAAGCTGTTCTAGATCTACAGCGGGGGACAATAAGGGAAAAAAATAATTAATTAGCAAAATGCAATGGTTGTTAAATTATTTTATAGTACTAAAAACTTATTCTTTCATAGATGAAATACATATGGGGTTGAGTGGGCCGCCTGTGCCAACCTTCTGTAATAAAGGTAGCAGTTTTCCTACATTTCTTCCCATACTGCAAAAGTAAAAAAAAGGGAAACCATATTGTTAAGAATGTACTGCCATGTCTGCTATATTATAAATAACATTTTCTGAATAAGCCTGGCAGCACTTGTTCCCAATCGCTCTCGAACAAACATCAGCTTAAGAAAATAAACCAATCTTGTTAGAGAGACAGATGTGTCATGCAATGACTACCCCTTCTCTGGAACAAACATCCTCTCCAGGTCAAACAATAATCTAATTAAGAAGGAATTAAACAGTTGGATAGGAATTCATAAATTTACCCCAGGTATGAATGACATACTCCTTCTTGAAAAAGAGGTAAGGTCTCTGGGTGGGTATTGGCAAGGAATAAATGGCTGCATGGTCCATTTACCGTGAATATTCTATGATTGTATAATGCTCTGATTCCATTGCTGTCTCCTACCATGTCATTAGGGAACATTGTACATGAATGGTCCATTTGCCATGAATGTTCTATGATTCTATAATCCTCTGATTCCATGGCTGTCCCCTACCATGTCATTAGGAGACATTGTACGTGACAGGATATGAATGATACAATTTCACATAGTCTGACATATATCTCCTCCACAGAAGCCTCACACACAGCCAGATAAACCACATTGTCTAACCACACATCTGACACAATCAGAATCCAATGCATATCGTCTGTGATGATGAATTTGTATTTACGTGTAAGGAAGGAAAACATCGCTGCAAATATTTACAGAGAAGATAAAGAAAAATATATTAAGAAAAAATAATAATAAAGTACCAGTTTACAACAACAGTATTATCCGACCAATAATTCATGATAACTTCTTTATGGGATCAATATTCCATCACTTCCTAAAAGTGCATCTACAGAAAAGTCTAATGTGTATTTATGCCTACTACCTCACAACCTCACCTACTTTTCCAAAAAATGATTTTCTCTGGTTTTCATCTGGTATTTCTAGCACTTGTGCCCCTGACCACTGGCCTCTATGAAAATGATGATGGATGTAACCATACTGACTCTACAGTTGTGCATGCTAAATTATAGAATGTCTTATGCACAGTGTGAACTGCCTATGCACTACTCAGCATATCCCACAACTAACACTCCATGCACTGTGTTTTATCTTTGTGACTTTAGTTTATCACTTAGTGAGTGTCAAAGCTTATAGTTGTGGACTAGACACCGCTGCTTCACCTGTGCTGCCATGTACTATGTATGAGCCTGCCAGGGGTCCTTTGCTGCTACCATCATCTGGTCACTATCGCTATCATCATACATGCAACAAATGATCGTGGAAGCTGCACTACCATTTGTTGTGTCATCAGTTGCTAGTTGTGGAAGTGGTGCTCCAGACTGATGCAGAATCATGTTATGCCGAATGCAGCAAATAGTTAACATTCTACAAACAGTAGCACAGTCATAGTGAATGTGCTGATACCTCTATAATAGAAGCTTTCAAGTTTTATAGCTGGACATTTTTCCGCTAACAAAATGGAAAGGCCCAGTTATGTGATTTAAAATTTTTTTCTTAAATTATAACACATCTTGGAGGGTTCCTATTAAGTGATCAAAGATGCATTCTTTCGAATGCGCCTTGATCGAACTTAAAAGAATGACAAGGCAAAATAGTGAAGTGGCTTTTAAGCGAATTCTTTTCCTGAGAAAGAATTCACTTGGCCGCTTCCATTACTTTGCCATTTTTGGCACTGTAGGGCAATCTCGGAATTGGTATATTTAAGTAGGGGGGGTGAAGCCCCCAGTTTATGTATTGTTTTAAATTTTTTTTTTTTTTTGTTTTGGAACGGTGATTTTTTTCCCTGGGAAAAAAATCGCTGTTCCAAGTGTTCGGGATTGTAAGCTTTCGCTTACATAGGGTCGATAAATCAACATTCACTTTTTTAAGCATTTGCTGATTTAATATAGAGCCGATCTTGGATGCCAATATGATTAAAACAAAATGATAAATATAATAGCCATTCTTAAATTTAAAAGGGGATTGCCTGTTTCTTTATGTTAAAAGAAAGGTCAGGGATGACACATTTCTAGAACACATCAGATCTAACAATGAAATGCTGACAATTACGTCTATCTGCTGAATCTAGGGAAAAGACGACATCAGAGGGCTTATTCCAGTATACAGTCCTTACTTTTGCTCCACATGGTGTCGCTGCTACCTTTCATAGATTTATGGACAGAGTCTGAAAGCCCCATGCCAAATAAACTACCACTTCCCCAGATGATGTCATAATACGCACTAAGCATTAGGAGTGCCCACTAGCTCAGGTATAGGTTGGAGAGACTCTCTGAGACAAGTTAGGTTGGCAGTGCCTTCAAGAGCAGGATAGGCATGACATACATAAGATATTTAAGATATTTCATACAAAGAGTAGTTTGGCATCAGAAGGAAAATGGGAAGCAGCAAGAAACTGTCCTGCTCCAGGCATGATGATTCCTGCAAGGGCATTTGTGGAATTAGCAGGGTACTATCAAAAGTTTGTATCACATTTGTATATTTGTATCAGTAGCAATTCCTCTTATATATTTGACAAAAGGGAAGATGTCATTAAATTACAGAGCACAGCAGAAGGAGACAGTGATTTTAAGTAATTAAATGAAATATTGTGTACAGGACCTGTCTTAAAGTCTTTGGAATTTCGCAGGTCTTTTTTTGTTTGTTTTATACTGATGTATCAGAGGTAAGTCTAGAGAGAATGGTATTACAGGCCTTTTATGGGAAAGATCATCCTGACCGAGGTTCAGAAACATGGTGGGCACAGTTTCGCCAGGCTGGCAAATGATTATCTAGTGTGCATAATGAGTCCCAGAGCTAATTAAGAATTAACAGTGGATAAGCAGTGCGAAGCCTGCGGCTCATTAAATATCGTGCCTACAGTCAATGTAAGGACTGCGAGAAGAACACGTAAATCTGAGCAGAGACTACATATTGCAACAATATCATGCCTACAGTCAATGTAAGGACTGCGAGAACACGTAAATCTGAGCACAGACTACATATTGCAACAATATCATGCCTACAGTCAATGTAAGGACTGCGAGAAGAACACGTATTTCTGAGAAAAGGCTACATATTGCAACAAATAACATTTAAAGTAATCCCAAAACTCATGAAACATAAACTATGTAAACCAAAGAAAAACGAGCTTAAGGAAACTCTCAGCAAAACAAACCGTAAAATAAAAAATAGGTTTAATATTGTGAGCACATGCTTTCGGAGGGCACAATGTCTCTCCTTCCTCAGACAACAAATGAATGAATGAAAAAAATTAAATCAGATTAAATAAACAATCCCCTTAGCATATTGTATTGTTCGGGAGTTTGTAGGGTATTTGTCTTTAACGCTGTGTTTAATTGAAATGGAGTGGGTGTATATGTTTTTGAATTTGTTGATTGACCCAATTAGGGGATTGTTTATTTAATCTGATTTGATTTTTTCATTCATTCATTTGATGTCTGAGGAAGGAGAGACATTGTGCCCTCCGAAAGCATGTGCTCACAATATTAAACCTATTTTTTATTTTACGGTTTGTTTTGCTGAGAGTTTCCTTAAGCTCATTTTTCTTTGGTTTACATAGTTTATGTTTCGTGCGTTTTGGGATTACTTTGTTTGTGCTTGGCACAATGAGCGTTTTGGAAACATCTCCCCAAAATTCTCTGTTTTCACAAGAGGAGCGTAACAGAGACAATTTTCTTAACAACCGACCAGTCAGCGACGAGGTGAATGCCGAATGTAATCTTACGGCTCTTTTAAATTTGGTAATGGGCCGTTTGGATTCCTTAACACAGCGTATGGACATTCTACAAATGCTTGGAGGCAATTTTAGTGATGGTACTTTAAGGAACCAGTCTACCGGTTCTGCATCTGGATCAATCCCATTAGGGCAGCAAATGCCTTCAGCCATTAACATTAATTCAAACTCAAATAGGAATAACAACAACAGTGAGTCGAGTGGTAATCTGGTTAGTTCCCAGAGTGCTCAAGGTGTTTCCACCCAAGGCATGAACGGAGCAGTGCAACATTTGGATTCAGATGTATTAATTGCACCCTCAATTCCTACTATTGGAGGTTTTTTAAGTAATAATGATTTTTTTAGTAATGGAACCACAAACGCAGAAGGGTCGTCACCATCTACTGACTCTGAAAAAACTGTAAGTAACATTACTCAGCTTATTACTAGTTTCTATCAGAAACTGTTCAAGTGCAGGAAGCTGCAGCTTGAAATTTCTTATTTACAACAATGTTTGGTAAAAAAAAGTGGTCCGTAAGGGGCTTAGACAGTGGCGGTTCCCTGTTGGACTACTGGAGGGATCACAGTTTCACAACGACCTCCTTTCAATGTTTGATAGACAAGGTTTTGAATTTATCAACTTGTTAGTGGTACAATACAAAAAGGAGGTTGATGTTTTACAAGTTGAATTGGAGTCTCTTGAACAAGACATTAAGACTAACAATGACTTTCTGAGATACAAATATGAATATTCACGCATTTTCATCAGCATTGAGGCCACGATGAACAAACTTATTAGTGCTAAGAAGAAAAAGATAGAAAGAGACATTTGTGACTACAGTAATAATAAGGTGTATCCCCGCCCTTCCTTAATTTTTAAAAATGAAAACACAGAGGTTAATAATAATTTTAACATGCAATCATCGAATCAACCAACCCAACAAGATGCTGGGGCATGCGCTCAGGATGAAGAGCAGCAAGTGCTTCGGCGGGGTGAAAGACTATTGAACAGTACCAACAATAATTCTAATATTGTGGGTACTAATGTGCAGCAGGTTCCACCTTTTTCAAATTCTGGTGGTCAGAATAATTCTGCACAGCAGGGTTTTCCCAGGGGCAACCAAACCAGGCAGATGAACACAGGGGTGAGGAACAACTATGGCAGTTCCAGGAACAGGAGGAATCCAAGGAGGAGATAGAAAGTGTCTCCTCTGAGCCACCGATAATAATGGATTCTAAAGGTGACTTTAAAATCTACAACTATACTAGTTTTGTGGTTAGCTCGGACATGGTTGAACTATTTTCAAGGGGTTTATCTATTGTCCCTGATTCTCATTTCGATGTAGTTAAAACTATTATTGACCTTAAACTGTTTGTGAGGAAATTGAATTTAGACATATTGATGCATGATAAATGTTACACGGGGAACAAATTTAGAACCCCTAGTGTATTCAACCCTCCCTTACATGAGTCTCTGCTTCTGTTTGAGAGAATGTGCGAATTTGATTTTAGAGCTTTAGTTGCAAATAATAACAGCAAAAATAAAATTTTTTGCATAAACAGGTTATAAATATAACAAAGCTCCAGTGGGAATTCATCAAAACGTTGCAGAATTCCCAAATTAGGGTTATGAAACCCGACAAAGGGGGTGGTCTTGTTCTTATGGACCATTTTTTGTATGTTAACAAAATGGTTAACCACCTTGATACCGATTTTTATACATCGGTAACCATCAATGAAGTGAACTTGGCTTATTCTAAGATCCGAAGCATTATTGAAGACTTGTTCCTTGAAAGAGTTACTGACATTGAGGTTTATCAGTATTTGATCGTGGTGGCTCCTAACCTCCCCATTCTCTTTGGTATTCCCAAGATCCATAAATCTATTCAGGACCCCACCTTTCGACCAATTGTTGACGGGCGCGGTTCCATCACATATGCATGTGCAAAGTTGGTCAACACCATTCTAAAATCTTTGCTTGACCATGAGTCCCAGATCTGCAAGGACTCTTGGAGTTTTCTCCAAGATATTGGGAAAATTCCTTTTTGTGAGGAATGGTGGTTTTTAACGATCAATATTAAAGATTTATACACCGTCATCCTTCAGGGTCTTGGTATTGAATAGGTTGGTGAATTCCTTTGAAACAGGAATGTTAGTGACAACACTATTTATTTAGTTGAAACCCTGCTTGGAATTGTATTGAACTTTAATTTTATGCTTTTTGATGGAAAATTTTTTTTGCAGAAATCTGGGGTGGCAATGGGTTCACCTTGTGGTGACAGTTTTGCCAACTGTGTGGGGAAAAAACTCACCTGTTTATTAACCCTTTTTTTTAAGGAATGTGTCGCCTGGTATACAAGGTACCAGGACGACATGTTCCTTTTATGGAAGGGTTCACCATCTTGTGTTCCGGCCTTTATTGCCTGTATCTCCAACATGACACATTTTCTAGAGTTCACTTTCAACCTGGATGAACTGACCCTGAGAATCACTGCTCGTACACAAGGATGTAGAACTGTTTTTATTATAAATCCACACGACACAAGATATAGAGGTTAAGCGCTTTCAACTGTATGTTACAGTCTTCCTCAGAACAAATCATTTAAAAAATTCATCACTTATATACTCATCTATATTACATAATTGAATAATTACTTATAAAAAACGCCAAAAATTTTAAAGGCATACTGATGATCAACACAAATTGTATTACAAACATCAACTTATCACTTCAAATAATGTAAACAGATGAACAAATACACACATGTATGACCTTTTAAAATGTGAAATATAAAATAACAATAATAATAAAATGTTATATTAAAATGAAAAACAATATGTATATGTACTGAAGACTCACTAAATAAAAATGCTAACACTAAAGTGCATTTGTGCAAACGTAATATATATATGAAAATGTTAAAACCAAAAATGTATATATGGATTTAGTTGATGTAAACCAGTATGTAAAATATTTGTACAAAGATATATATATAACATATGCTTGTGCAAATTGCATGTGAAAAGAATTGATTGTACAAAAATAACATCTCACTGTTAATAAATGCCTTATACCATAATGATATGCACCTAATTGTTGGACTAAATATGTTGTAATAATGATTACTAAACTGCACATATGACACATGACCCAAAACTATACTTATAGGACGTATGTACTGAAGTACCTAAAATTAATGCAGGGAACATTATAGAAGAGCTAAAAATGGTTTAATACTAATAAAGTCATTTAGACCTGGTCTTCTGGTGGAATCTGTCAAGATCTGCCATCTACTTTCACTTTGTGCCAACTCCATTTTCCAGTTCCCTCCAAACGGTGTGATGGAAATCTGATCTATAATTGCAAATGTAAAACTGTGCTCAGTCCCTTTCTCCAAGATGTGTCTGTATAAAGCATTTTTAGTGTCACATTTTTGTATCCTATAATGATGTTCATACATACGTTTTTTCAGCTGTCTTTCCGTTTTACCAATGTAATGTGCGTTGCAACATGTACATGTAGCTACATATACTATCCCTTTTGAATTGCAATTACCCGTCCTACTTATAATATAAGTGCGATTAATGTCATCCAACCTAATTGTCTTGGCTAGATTGATATACTTACATTGCTTACATCTACCACACTTAGTTGTTCCTTTATATCCATCATCTTTATCCTTGGCGTAACTTGCACTTTCGAGCAATCGCTTCACATTGGGCGCTGTCTTATAAACACATTTGGGAAATTTGCCTAATGTTTGATCTATACCCATTGAAGCTAATACTTCCCAGTGTCTTTCAAGAATTTCTCTAACTAGGTATGTAAGGGGTGTGTACGTCAGTACACATACTCTCCCATGAAAATCAGTCTGCTTCTCTGTCTTTTTGTCCATATTATAACAGCCTAATAATGGTAAATACTTGTGACCCCACTCGTTTTGCACATATTTTATCACATCTTTGACCATGTTGTCTGGATAGGCACGGTCCAAAAATAAGTTCTTAATAAACCTAAGTTTATTAAAATCTTTGCCTGACCATGAGTCCCAGATCTGCAAGGACTCTTGGAGTTTTCTCCAAGATATTGGGAAAATTCCTTTTTGTGAGGAATGGTGGTTTTTAACGATCGATATTAAAGATTTATACACCGTCATCCTTCAGGGTCTTGGTATTGAATGGGTTGGTGAATTCCTTTGAAACAGGAATGTTAGTGACAACACTATTTATTTAGTTGAAACCCTGCTTGGAATTGTATTGAACTCTAATTTTATGCTTTTTGATGGAAAAATTTTTTTGCAGAAATCTGGGGTGGCAATGGGTTCACCTTGTGGTGGCAGTTTTGCCAACTGTGTGGGAAAAAACCCACCTGTTTATTGACCCTTTTTTTAAGGAATGTGTCGCCTGGTATACAAGGTACCAGGACGACATGTTCCTTTTATGGAAGGGTTCACCATCTTGTGTTCCGGCCTTTATTGCCTGTATCTCCAACATGACACATTTTCTAGAGTTCACTTTCAACCTGGATGAACGGTGCATCAGTTTTTTGGACATTCTCTTAACCAAGGATTCTGTAAATAGGAGGTTTAAGAGTGTCATTTTTAGGAAACCAACTTACTCAAATGCGTTTCTCCACTTTTCTAGTTGCCACCCTAACCATCAGAAGAAAGCTGTGGTGAAGGGTCAAATGGTTAGGGCGGCTAGGATGATTTCAGATGAAAAGGACTTTTTGATAGAGTGTGAGCGTTTGCGTGTTATGTTTGAGAACAGGGGGTACCCTCCCCTATTTGTTTTAGACATTAAGTCTGAAGTTATTATGAAAAGGTCTACAGGCTTTTATAAACCAATTTTGGTTGAGGGTTTTCGTATTTACAATCATGATGGGGTTTCGCCCAACCAAGCTTTGACTAACAATAGTCATTCTGGTGCATCATTTGCCACCAGTTTTTTGTGTACGTTTAGCTTGGACTATATCAACATCAGGAGGGTGCTCGAGAAGAATTGGCCACTAATTATTGATGATCCCCTCCTTTATAGCAAATTTGGTAATGGTCCAAAAATTACTTACAGGAGAGGTTTAAATTTGAAATCACTATTTGAGGCCAAGCCTAGGGTCATGGGTTCCCGCAATGCTGGTATGAACAAGTGTGGTGCATGTAGGCAATGCAAGTATGTGTGTACTGATTTGAGAGTGAAATTGAGGGACCAACTATACAACGTGAAGGGGAAATTTAATTGTGAGACCAGGAGCGTTGTTTATGGTGCTATTTGTCAGAGCTATTTGTCAGAGCTGTACAGCTTTTTATATCGGTAAGACCGAAAGAAAACTTAGTGTATTTACGAGCATGTTTATGCCATTAATAGATGTGATCTTAACAACGCCCTGGCAAAGCATATTAACGGGTTCCCGGGTCACCATTTTAAGTTTACAGTTTTGACAAAAATTGACTTTGACATTAGGGGCAGCCCCTGGCAGAGTCAACTCGAAGTCTGTGAGTTGTTTTGGCAGATCCGTACTGCTGCCTACATGCACCCTGGTCTTAATGACCATGTATCTATTAGCTGTATTCTCAAAAAGTTCTCCTTAAATAGATAACGGTTTAATTTATAGGTGTACATATATACACACTTAAATCTATTCATACATACATACATACACGTATTTTTATTATTATGTATTAAGTATTTTTAAGCTAATAGAATTACGTTTTATTCTATTCTAATACATTTTAAAATAATTAAGCAAGTTTATTTTATATTTTATTGTATTTGGTTAGTTCAGCATATTGTATTGTTCGGGAGTTTGTAGGGTATTTGTCTTTAACGCTGTGTTTAATTGAAATGGAGTGGGTGTATATGTTTTTGAATTTGTTGATTGACCCAATTAGGGGATTGTTTATTTAATCTGATTTGATTTTTTCATTCATTCATTTGTTGTCTGAGGAAGGAGAGACATTGTGCCCTCCGAAAGTGTGTGCTCACAATATTAAACCTATTTTTTATTTTATGGTTTGTTTTGCTGAGAGTTTCCTTAAGCTCATTTTTCTTTGGTTTACAAACAAATAACATTTGTAAATGTGGGGCAAGTACCTGTCTCATTTTGACTCCGTGAGCTCATACATGCTCAAAAATCGGTAAGATAGAAATGCATCTGGCAGCTTTAAAGAACAAGATGGTTTCATCAATTGTGTTACCAAATTAAAGGGTGAAAATGGGAAGAAAGTTATTTAAAACGAGGAAGCAGCAAGGGAGCACACATGAGGATCGTCTAAGGAACGAACAGCATGCTGCTGCACAAGGTACAGAAATAATATTTGTACTGAAGGATGGTGCTGCAGAAGGTACAGAAATAATATTTGTACTGAAGGCACCCATTTTACATGTATAAAGGCAACACGTATGGGTTTATTAGTAAGTACTAGACAATCAGCATGCAGACCATTATAAACTAGCAAAAATCTTCTATTCAAATGCTCCCTTCAGCTTCAATGAAGGCAAGACAAGGTAGAACAAGGAGAAATTATATGGCTGGCCAACAAATTATCAATGTTTATTTTGAAGGTAAGTGAAGGAAGGAAGATAGGATTGAAATTAAAAGGAAATTAAGTACATTAGGGTAGGTAGAACAGGCACACAAACAAGCAAACAAAGAAGGCAGACATGACTAACAGAAGAAGGGATGTCACACTGAGGGAGGGGGAGCACAAAGGAAGGGATGTCACACTGAGGGAGGGGGAGCACAAAGGAAGGGATGTCACACTGAGGGAGGGGGAGCACAAAGGGAGATCAGACTGAAAGAGGAGAGTGGTGATTTGCAGAACTGGGCAACAAACAACAGATGGCATAGATAAAAAAGGGAGAGACCCTATGGGACACACACACACACACACACACACACACACACACGCATATCACACGTGCGCACACACACACACACACACACACACACACACACACACGGACATGCGCACACACGTGCACACTCACAAAAACACACACACACCATTACAGACTGCTGCCCCCACACAGACAACTTATGACAAAGATTTTTGCAATAATCTCATCCAGCCTCCATCATACACATACAGTGAACTCATAATGTGTCAGTTTCTACAGCACTTTTACACATTTCACAGTGAAATATGTTATGCACTCATGCTCCCTCACATCTCAACTGTTCCAATGTTTGCAGTGTGCCCATATTTTCCCTCATATTTTTGGTCCTGACCTCAAAAAATGTGTGTTTTTCTGGTAAATCACTGAGGATTGAAGTCACTAAATAATGACAGAGATTTCAGTTTCAGGTTTCATATTTGTCAGAAAATACATGTTGACAAGTCCCCCCCCAAAAAGATTTGGTAGAGGTTTCACTTGTGCCATATGTGGGAATCATGATAACTTTCTGGGTGGACAGTTGACCACTGTAGATGAAACTTTCTGCCAGATATGTAGCTGTTTCAACAAGCAGCCTGGACCAGTAATGTGAAACAGCTTTCCACCCCCTCCCCCTTTGAAGTGAATAATACAAAAAACACTCCTCTGTAATAAGAGAATTAATAATTTGTAAGTGATTGGCTTATTTCAGTTAGTTCTGTGCCTGTCTCCCAACCCATCTATTACAGAGCAAAAAAAAAAACAGATGTTCCCTCAACTGACACACCAACTAGGTGGCCAGGTGTGTGACACCCCCCTCCTGCCCCCAGCCATTGAGGTCCCATTTCTGTGCCCTGCTCCACCCCTCCCTCAACTAATTTATTTTGAACTGTAGAAAACAGTTGCTACAGTTTGTACATTGCCTACACAGCATGCTACATTGCTCATGTTTTAGTTAAAAAAATATATATTTTTAAACTGTAGCAAATTATTTGCCACAAATGTAGCAAGCAATTGCAACAGTTTATACCCTACCTGCATGGAGAGCTACAGCACTAAGGGTCTACTTAAAAAAAAAAAAAAGTTTTTTTTTTTTTAACTTTTAAATGTACTTTTACATTGTAGCAAGCAGTTGCTACAGTTTAGAGCACAGCCCGAGTGCTGCAGTGCTCAGACACACTGAGTGCTACAGTGCTCAGATTTGACTGCAAATGCAATACCAGGTTTTAAAAGCCAGTATTGTATTAATGAAAGATCAAGATTGACTGTTTGCATCCCCCAATACTTTGAACCCAGGGCAGTTGTCCTCTTGCCTACCCTAGCTATGCTACTGCCTTGTGCATTACAAACCACGTGACAATTAATGCAGGGATATCATTAATGATACACATATCTTTTTCCCAATTCATCAGGAAGGGGTCTCTGTTACAATGTGGGTGCAGTCTATGGCTCCCCAGTACCACAATAAAAAGGGATATATCATAAAAGCACCACATAGTTTGCTATTTCCTCTGATATTTGGAAACCACATATACTCCCACACATGCTGCAGCATGTCCCATAGAAGCTAATGGAGTATTCTTGCAGCAGATACATGAGAAACCCCACTGTGTCTCCAGCTGGTTGCTGAAAATCCCAAAAGCTAGTATACATAAAGTCATGCATACCTTGCTGTCCCCTGGAGCCATAATCCATGCCTCCCCTGGTCCTACAGATGAGAACACATCTACCAGTCCTACAAGGTGTCCTTGTACACACAGAACCAGTTCATAATGTCATTGTGGAGTTCATGAAATGTTATGTGTGTTTGGATAATACAGAGTCTCAGTGTGTGAGAGTGGTCACCACTGTGATTCATACTTACAATAATAGCCCTGTTGCATATACACAGTAACAATTATGTAGCATTTTAAAACATATTTCCACGGTTCCTCTGCATCTATATGAGATGTTGGCTGTGATCATTACCAGTAATGTTGGGGCGCCACGTTGTGTTCTTTATATATTTCTGAATCACTCTGCTGTCTCGATTAACCTCATTATGTATACGGTGCTACTAATTTTAGTACTGTTGTTCATTAGTATCTGCTTATACAGACATTAGCATATCCTGTGTGTAGCTATGCTGCTTGGCATTCACCAGTCATACTACATGCATCCCTAAATTGCATACACCATTCACATGACCATTTGTCACACTAAGTTGTAGTATTATAGAAAGCATTTTTTCTAAGGAAAGCCATGGAGTTTTCCTATAATGCAGCTAAGGTTTCTGTGTCACAAGTAGGATGTAAACCAAGTATTCTACCTGTTGAAAGGAAACGCGTGGTAAGTAGACGGGCATGCTAACCCTAACCCTAGCCTTACCCCTAATTATAACTCTACACCTTACCTTAGAAAAAAGTTTCTGTAATACTACCACAATTCAGACAAAGTATGCCTGAATTTGGTGGTAAGATTTTAGTTAAACAATTTCAAAAGGAAACTGTTGTTTTCGTTTTGTGTTCTTTGATGAGTTGTTGCTGTGTCTTTTGGCTTTTCCCAGTTAGGGGTCGCCACAGCAGAACCCCGGTCCGCTAATGATTGGCAGTTGATTTTTACGCGCTGAGTTGCCAGCCCTAACGTACAACCTTCAATGAAGGTACACCCATTCATGCATGTCTCCACGCAGAAGACGCTGTAGCTGAGAGTCGAACCAGTCAGCATCTTACTGTGAGGTGACAAAGCTACCGCAGCACCACAACCGCGTAGACTTTCAAAATACTAGCATGTGTATCTTGACATTTCCACATATACCGATATATAGGTTCATAGGTTCATACTAGGCTATCTGCCCTAGGGCATTTATAAGCCTAGCCAGAGTGTGTTTGGCTTTCGCCACCCATTTTAAATTAATTTTGCTATGCCCTTTTTCGAGGTTAGTATACTGTGCCTCTGTCTAACAGTGACACAGAAGTGATACCCGGGGTAAACCTATGATCCCCCATCCACTCATCAAGATTCCTCTTGAAGAGAGTCAATGAGGGACTCTGCCTAACCTGGACTGGGATTTTATTCCAGAGTGAAGGGAGCCTCTGGGTTATGAATCTGTCCCTCCAGCATGTCCTATTTATTTCAGTGCTGAGGTTCAAGTCTCTTGAGCGTGTAGCTCGATGAGATTTGGATTTTCTGAGGTGCAACATGTCCATTAATTCCGGGTTGGACATGGCTTTATATGTCAGGCACAGATCGCCTCTGAGTAGGTGGTATGCCAGTGAGTAGAGCTGGAGTTTCTTTAACCGGGCAGCATATGGCATCTGTTTGAGCCCTTTGATCCTCTTGGTGAGGTACTTTTGGGGTCTTTCCAGTTGCTGCAGGTGTCTGGTAAGGTACATCCCAAAAGGGGCATTGTACTCAATTATGGGCCTGATGAGGGATGAGTAAAGAGGCACGATGACCTCCCCTGATCTAGATGTGAATCCCTTCATGATTAGGTGGGCTATATAAAATGTTTTTCTAACCACTTTGGCCACGTGGTTGTCAAATGAGAGACTGCTATCAACTTGGGTCCCCAGGTCCCTAATTACTTCTTCTGTACTTAATGGATTACCACCTATGTGGTAATTTGTGGGCACTTTGTTTTTGCCAAAGGGGATGACTATACACTTTTTGGCGTTTAGCTTGAGGCCATGGCTCTGGCACCAGTTGTCTGTTTCTATGAGGCCCTTTTGGAGGAAGCTTGTGTCGGCTGGAGAGTCGATTATAGTGCCCAGTTTGCAGTCATCTGTGAACTTGGTCAGCCACAGTCCTTCCGTGTTGGCCTGTACCTCCGAGAAATATATACCGAACAGGAGAGGTCCCAGGAGTGAGCCTTGTGGGACGCCACTTGTAACTGGTTTGGAGTCTGACATGGCTCCAGCAATTCTAACCATGTGGGTTCTGTCCTTGAGCCAGTTTGCAACCCATCTAGTGACATAGGGGTTTATATTTAAGCTGGTGAGCTTATCTATAATGCCCGAGTGGGGTATTGTATCGAAGGCTTTTGTGAGGTCCAGGTAGGCTGTGTGGACCACCTAGCCCTCGTCAATGGCCATGGTGACTGTTTCAAAGAAATCAACCAGGTTTAAGAGGCAGGATCTGCCCTTAACAAAGCCGAACTGGGTAGGATCCAGTGTCTGTAGGTCCCCAATATCTTTTTTTATGAGGTCCATGATGATCCTTTCCATAGCTTTGCAGACCAAGCTAGTCAGGCTTATGGGGCGATAGTTTCCAGGATCCGTTGAGGCACCACCTTTGTGGAGAGGGACCACTGTTGCTGTATGCCACTCTTTGGGTACATATCCTGTGGTAAGGCTGAGATTGAACAGTAGTTTTATGTTTGGGTTTAGCTCTTCTTGGAGTTCATGTAGGACGCAGCCCGGGACACCATCTGGTCCCATTGATGCTGTGTTTTTTGCTTTGGAGAGGGCGGCTCTTACCTGAGCATCTGAGATGTCAAGGGGGCAGCACTCTGCTGGGATAGATATTTGCCCTTTTGGTGGGGAGGGGGGGGAGACATTTGCGCTGAACCTGTCAGCTAGGATGTTGGCAATGTCTGTGGGTTTGGTGTATTTTTTGTCATTTTGGACTAATTCTGAGCATATCTGGGAATTCCCACCCAGGTTCCTAACATAACTAAAGAAAGCCTTGTGATTATCCTTAGTGTCCTGTGCAATTTTTCTCTCGAAGCTGGCCTTAGACGATTTTATGAGTGCCCGTAGTTTTTTGCTAACACTGATCAGAGATGCCTTCCCTTTTTGGGATTTTGCAAACTTAAAGCCAAAAAAGGACAGAATTCTCCACCACTTCAGTTCTTTTTCACTTTACTGCCAACCTTTGGACTTCATGGGACCTCTACTACTTTTCTAATGGTCATTGATAAAGTTTTGAACCTCCCACCATCTACTTAGCGGCATACCTTGATAACATAGTATTTTATTTAAAACACTTCACGTCAGATTTACCCAAAGTGCAAGTTGGACTCCTTAAGACAGAACAGACTTAGAGTAAATGGTGACAAAGTAAGCTCTGTAGGAAAGAAGTTAGACACTAAGGGTATACATTTGGGAGAGAGGTAATTAGCAAGTATAAAATAAATAAAAGCTGTCAAAACTGGCTTGTACCCAGAACCAAACGACAGGTAAAAGTATTTTTATCATTTGCAGCTACTAAAGAAAATTCATACAGAGCACTGTCCCTGTCTCCTTCAGGTAAAGTTTAATCTAAAGAAAATTCATACAGAGCACTGTCCCTGTCTCCTTCAGGTGACGTTTAATCTAAAGAAAATTCATACAGAGCACTGTCCCTGTCTCCTTCAGGTAACGCTTAATCTAAAGAAAATTCATACAGAGCACTGTCCCTGTCTCCTTCAGGTAACGTTTAATCTAAAGAAAATTCATACAGAGCACTGTCCCTGTCTCCTTCGGGTAACGTTTAATCTAAAGAAAATTCATACAGAGCACTGTCCCTGTCTTTTTCAGGTAACATTTAATCTAAAGAAAATTCATACAGAGCACTGTCCCTGTCTCCTTCAGGTAACGTTTAATCTAAAGAAAATTCATACAGAGCACTGTCCCTATCTCCTTCAGGTAACGTTTAATCTAAAGAAAATTCATACAGAGCACTGTCCCTGTCTCCTTCAGGTAACGTTTAATCTAATGAAAATTCATACAGAGCACTGTCCCTGTCTCCTTTAGGTAATGTTTAATCTAAAGAAAATTCATACAGAGCACTGTCCCTGTCTCCTTCAGGTAACGTTTAATCTAAAGAAAATTCATACAGAGCACTGTCCCTGTCTCCTTCAGGTAACATTTAATCTAAAGAAAATTCATACAGAGCAAAGTCCCTGTCTCCTTCAGGTAACGTTTAATCTAAAGAAAATTGATACAGAGCACTGTCCCTGTCTCCTTCAGGTAACGTTTAATCTAAAGAAAATTCATATAGAGCACTATCCCTGTCTCCTTCAGGTAATGTTTAATCTAAAGAAAATTCATACAGAGCACTGTCCCTATCTCCTTCGGGTAACGTTTAATAATGCAGGTATATATTGCAAGCCAGCTGTTTTTTTTCTAGGACACCTTGTAGGTCTACATTTTTTAGCCTCAATGACCATCAAGTCTTCTTTCAAGAACCCTGCTGACCCCTTCATTCCTCGTTAGACACAGAGCTGCTCATTTATGCGTTTGGCTGCTGTAACTGAAATTTTCACTGGGATGTCCTTAAGGGGGTCATTTGCATATATCCCATAGGCCTCCACCACAGGAGGTTTTAAAGTATTATACAGTGAAGACTTTAGCTTGGATGAGTCTTTCTTGCAGTTTTTACGATAGTACTGGTAGGATATAGCCCTTTCCTTCTATAGTGGTGCTGATTTTTAAGATGGAATTAATAACATAACAGTGACTGCCAATCAGTAACAGGGGTATGAGACATCACCCAATCAAGTACTATCTCACTGATTTGTTCAAAAGCAAATTTAATGTTGTAATTGGTTAAGGCTAGGAAAAGAAACAACCAGAGAATACCTTGTCTGAAATTGGTCTATAAGAAGGCTATTATATCAGCTAAAGGGCCTGCAGCCAATCCATTAGACACACTACTAATACACCTCTAAGAAATAACTTCTAATCATAAAACACCTATAACATGCTTCCTTAATAATATCTAAGCATACATCTCAAGCGATCTTCGCCAGTTACAACCAATGGCCATGTTATTATTAAGGAAGATCGTGAAACCAATAGAAGCTAATCACTGGACTAAATAAGCTTTTGGTTAAAAAAGTCCTATTTTAAGTGGCTATTTGTTATACAAAGCACTCCAATCAGATGTATCAATACAAGAAATAAGCTTGTCACAATCTCTTTACTCCGAAACTCACAAACCCATTCTTTAACCAAATTTCCCAATAAAACAAAACACAGCAGTGAAGCTGGATTATAGTCCAAACATTCAGGGCGACCACATATACCAAACACCACAGCCACAAACATCAAAACGGCCCCCAAAATGGCCAAACCACTGGCACAGAAGCCAACAGAACAAAACAACCCTCCAAAAAAGTCAGCACTCCCCATCTTTAACACCAATAGCCCTCACTGATACTAAATAAAACAACAACATCCCTCCATCTGGAAAACCTCCCATGTCATACCACTCCATAAAGGAGGTAATTCTACAGAACTATCAAATTACAGACCCACTGCCATACTTTCACCACTGGCCAAAATAATGGAGAAATGTATTTACAAACAACTCTTGCACCATGTCCTACATAATAATCTACTAGCTAGCTTTCAGCATGGCTTTAGCCATCACCATAGTACCTCCTCTGCCCTCATATCCTTTTCCAATGTCATAAACCATAACCGTAATAATAATAAATTAGCCTCGACCTAGCCAAAGCTTTTGACATGGTCAACCACCAACTACTTACCGCTACTTTGAAGTCCATCTCCCTGGATAACCAGTCCATTCAGTAGTTCCAAGCCTATCTGAATGAAAGACAACAGGTTGTCATATGGGAGGGTAATCTATCTACTCTACTACCCCTTACCCTTGGAGTTCCCCAGGGCTCTATCTTAGGACCTCTTCTCTTTTCCATCTTTATTAATAACCTACACTCCACCATTCCAGATGCTACATGTATACAATATGCAGATGATTCCACCTTGATCTGCACAGCCTCTACTCCATCCGACCTGCATACAATATCCCAGAAAACATTGAACACAGTTGCGAACTGGCTTTCAGACCGTCGTTATCTCCTAAACCTCAAAAAACAAAACTATTTCTCTTCTCCCCCACTCGCAGGTCTACACCATTTTCCTTTATGATTTCCTTTAATAATGGAACTGTTATTTCCCCAGATAAGCATACTAAACTCCTAGGGGTAACTATTGATAATAACCTTAAATTTGACGTGCATATAAATCAAACCATTAAAACGGTTAATAGAAAACTAGGCTCCCTATATAGAAATAAACCTTTCCTTACCCCACTAGATAGGACTTCCATTGCCCGCACCCATCTTTACTCCACCTTTTTCTATGCCTCCTCCATTTTTACTAACCTAAATAAATCTGAGCTATGCAAACTCTCATGCTGTTATAATCACATCGCTAGATTTGCCACTGGCTCCACTTACAGAACTCACCACTGCCATAACCTCAAATTTCTAGGATGGCTAGAAATGACTAGCTCACTTCAGTACAGTCAACTTGTAGTAGCCCACAAAATTCTCAACCAACCAGATAATGCCCCTGCACTTAAAAACATCATTTACCCCTACAAGAACAACAGGCAACTGCACTCTTCTAACAATCTACTAATCCAAACTCTCAAAGCTAACAACTCCGCTGGTGACTCCTTGTTTTCTGTAAGCAAAATTTGGAATTCCCTTCCAGCTGAACTAACACTAGGACCATCACTAAACCAATTCAAGAAAAATCTCAAAAAAGTATCTCATGACTCACTGGCTTTGCCCCTGCCAGAATCCAAACTAACCCCTACTATATTATAGCATATATAACCGTATTGTAAGTATTACCAAGCTGCTTCTACCTGATTGCCTGTAATCATTTAAGATTCAGCTATGACTAATAATAATTGTACTTGTACTTCTCATGCTAATTGTGAATGCAATTGTTTTAATGTGTGGAGCTTTTCTCCCCGGGCCTCCGCTGAAAATGGACATATATCCAGTCGGACTATCCCTGTCAACAAATGTAAAATAAAAATAAAATAAAATACAAAACAGTATCACACACCTAGTGATGAAACATATAGTTTATACGTGTTAGCCAATGGCAGAACCTTTATGGGAGGAAAGCTATGAGACATTTATCTGTATATCAATAGAACTTCAGCAAATAAAACTGTGATAAGCAGCAATCTCAGCTACCACATTCATTTAACTAAGAAGGTAACTTAAAACTGTAAAGTGACTCACTTACGCTGGATGAAAAAAACAACAGTGTCACACACCTAATGATCAAACATATAATTTATACAAGCAATGCGATATCAAAATCTTGTAATGGAAGGGAGCTATGAGGCACTTATCCGTATATCAATAAGACCTCAATAAATAACACTGTGATAGGCAGCAATCTCAGCTTTTTTACCCTTGAGCCAGGCCACTGATAAGATATAAAATAGTAAAGACTGCTAACATAAAAATATATCCTTGAACAGAAAAGATGTACCTATAGTACTATGCAAATATAATTTGTACAATATTATGAAGCTAAAATTTATAACACATAAATACAGAGATATATTATATATGCACCTAGTTCCCTACACAGGATCACCTTCTCCCAACACTTACATGTTTTCACCAGTCTACAATCCTCACAGCTGCAAAAACTCAAACAAAGCTGCAGTAATGCAGCTAAATATTAATAGCTGCATAGATGCAGCTGTACCCACCAGGAAAAAGTACAGAACTAAATCAAAAAACAAACCACCCTGGTGGAATCACAAAATCAATAGGCTGTATAACAGGAAGAACAAAATCGTGGCAAAAATTAGGATGCACAGCACCCAGCAGGATAAAAGCACTCTCATCAAACTAAACAAACAACTCAAGAAGACAAATCAAGTCTTCCAAAGCCAAATTTGAGGTAAGTTCGGCCTCCCAGGCCAAAGACAACCACAAAGCAATCTTTAGCTATGTCAGCAACCTCAAAGGTAATACACAATTGTGTGCAAAGCTCATTGTAAATGAAGCTGCATATTCAGAGCCAGAAGATGTCCTGACTAATAAATTCAGCTCCAACGTTACCCTCTCTCCCTCTCAACCTTCCCTCAGGAAATATCATCAAATAACTCCCTCTACTATCACTAGGGAACAGGTCCTTAACGCTCTAAGACCAAGATCACTGAATCAATGGGCCCAGATGATGTCCCAGGATGCCTTCTAAATAGCATGAAACATGACCTGTCAGGGCCTCTTGAATTACTATTTAACTGTAGCCTGCAGACAGGGTTCGTGCCTCATGAATGGACAAAGGCAACAGTCATCCCTCTGCACAAAGGTGGGCCATCTACAGACACCAGAAACTACAGACCTATAAGTCTCACTAGTCTTATATGTAAAGCCATGGAAAGAATTACAATGGAGATGATCAATAGAGATATAGTAAACCTCCGGACACTGAATCCAACCCAGTTTGGTTTCGTCAAGGGCAGATCATGTCTACTTAACCTGGTGGACCTCTTACAGAAGGTCACCAAAGCAATGGATGAGGACAAAATGGCTCACACTGCCTACCTTGACCTGGCAAGGCATTTGAGACAATACCCCACTTGTGCATTGTTGACAAACTCAGGAGGTTCGGTACAAACCCATATGTCACCCGGTGGATAGCTAGCTGTCTCAGAAATAGGACCCAGGAAGTTAGAATTCAGGAGTCCACTTCTACAAAGAGGCAAGTCACAAGAAGAATCCCTTGGACCACCCCTTTTTGACATTTACTTCTCAGAAGTCAAGGTCAATGACAGTGGTCTCCAGTTGAATAAATTAGCAGATGATTGCAAATTAGGATCTGTCATTGAATTTCATGCTGACACAAATGTTCTCCGGGAGAGGCTGACACAGACAAACAGCTAGTGTCAGAGCCATGGACTAAAACTAAATGCTAAGAAATGCATAACAGACAGTATCCTTTGGGAAGTCATCCATCCCAGGTAACTATTGTGTTGATAACACTCCCCTTAGAGTTGACCAAGTAATCAGGAACTTAGGGACACACATAGATAATAATATAGCCTTTGACCATCATGTATCTAGAGTGGTGAGGAAATCATTCTATGTTTTGCAATTTATAAACAAAGGTATGGCATCTATGTCCAAGGATGTAATTGTTCCACTGTATTTGGCATTCATTAGACCTATCATTGAGTACAATGCCCCCTTTGGTATGTACTTAACCAGGCATATACAACAATTGGAACATCCACAGAGGCTCCTCATTAAAAGAATACAGGGTGTATGTAAAATGTCCTATGCAGACTGCCTCAAGGCTCTATCCCTGTATTCTGTCTCCTACAGGCTTTTGAGGGGAGATCTATGCCTGGCATACAGGGTATTGTCAGACCCCACTCTGATGGATCTCCTGCATATCCACAAAACAAACAGCATCAAGATTCCCTGTTCTAAAGACTTAAACCTTGCCTGTGATATAAATAGGACCTGTTGGAGAGATAGGTATGTATGCCAGAGACTACCCTGTCTATGGAACAGGCTCCCCATACATGTGAAGCAGAGTTCCTCCCTAACCCAATTAAAGTGCAACTTTGACAATTGGATTGGAAACCTGAAATTCATCCCTAGTTTGGTACCTGTGTCTCTAATGGACACAGATAACCTGTAAATGATTCATATGCCAGGTCCATGCTTACACTTATCAAGGGTATCAGAACTTGTCAGAGATTTGGGATGCATGGCTAAGCTTAAAAAGGCCCTTGTGGTAGTTAGCCTAGTAAACACCTATGAACCTATGAAATTTGCTACCAACCATCCCAATAGGACCCACCACTGCCTTACATTAAATCAGCTATAATAGATTTAACTTCTGCACAACCTGTCCTCCTCACAGCTAACTACAACCGATATGTCATTATCAAATCAGTTAACTGCCCATGACTAATTTGCATTATTTCCTACTGTACCACCAGGAGGCTACTGCATTCCACAAACAAGCATCCACTGCTTGTAACCAAATATAATAGGACAGCAGGGGGACCTATTATATTCTAATAAGTTTGCCAAAAATGGGAACTCCACACCCATATCTGTCATACAAATTGACAATCTAAACTCCTTCACAGCACAGTGAAAAGAACAACTACTAGATGCTTGGCTGTGTTTCTGTACCATCCCTGGCTACCTCATAATGCCACACAATTTCAGGTAATACTATATATGTCTCCCAACTATTTTCTGCTATTTTCTGTATAATGTGCATTTTCATTTTTTACTTGTATCTGAGAGTGAATCAATATTTGTATCTGTACATTGTATATATATCCTACTGTTATTTATAATTGTGGAGCTTTTCTCCTTAGGCCTCCGCTGATAAATGCCATTTTGTCCAGTCAGTGGACTTTCCCAGAAAACAACTATAAAATAAATAAATAAATGTTTTACCAGTACCTTGCACACTCACTCTCTTTGCTGCTTTGCTCTTTCATTTGATATAGTATAACTTTTTATCAACTTAGTTCATAACATTTTTTTCACCCGTGTGCATTTTAAACACTTTTCTCATCACATCTTTAGATCTAAAACAATTTCAAGCAAACCTAATGTTTGTTTCTCCCAATAACATTTGTGTTTGCATTTTAAACCTGTAATCAAATGGTCTGCATTGTGCTACACCGATTTTATTTTCTGATGCATGTAATCTTTTCATACCTGAATGTAAACTGTTCAGCCTGTTAATATTGTCTATGTCAGCTACTTGTTACTATAATGCAAGGGACTATCCCAGTAACCACTTGAAGTAAATTAATAAAAATAAATGATATCATGTACGTGGCACACATGGTAAATAACTGTAGCTGCATGAATGTAGTATTATATAATATAGTTGCAAATGGAATGGAAACCAAAATAATGTAAAATAAGTATAAAGATGACATAATAAGAAGAAAGTCAGTATTTTATGAATGCATTTATTTATTTGTATTTGTTAACTGGGTAGAGCACTGATCAACATGGACCATTTTTAGTTTCATACCAGGAGTCTTATCTGGTTAATTGAACTATTCAAAGTCACAGGTAGATTGAGATTGAGGGAATCAAACCCTAAACCATGGGATTCGACTCCCTCAAAGGTATTTCATAAAATAATAATAATAATAATAATAATAATTATAATAATAAATACAGATTCAGGGATTTTTTTAATACAAAGATGTACAACAAAAGGAAATATAAACCTAAAATGCAAAGTATTGAAACAAAAATGGAATTATGCCAGAGAAGAGAATGAATCATAGAATATATCAGCAAACAGTGAGAAATGGTGGATTTAAAGTTAAGCAATATAGTTCTAATACAGACCTTGGCTAGGATGTTCCATACAATGAATTCCACACTCAAAACATAATGGAAAAAACAATAAGGCTCAGCCGTGAAGAACAGACAAATATTATGCATACACTTGCTGAAGACACTAGTAGAAAAAATGAGGTTAATTTTAAGTACATGCACAAAACTCTTGAAAGTAAAGTCAATACATCTTTTAAGTAAAACAAAGAGGTAAATAAAGATGGGGGTAGAAAAGTATTTGCAAAATAACAATATAATTAATATTTATTACTAATGCAAAATTAGTCAGGCTGCAGAAGATATCTCATCCACTGACAGACAGTCCACTAAGGTAGACAGCATTGCCAAGAGGTTCCGCAGCACAAAAAGCTTTACCAAAGCAGTGAAGCTATGTGTGTGTGTGTGAATGTGTATGTGGTCTAACTGGAAGGTATACATGCTGAATACCATATCATAGTTAACAAAATTGTAGTAGTCAATTTTAATCAACTCCTACGTTTAGTAGAAGAATCAGACTGTGGAACTGTGGGGGTCAGGAAGTTTTTCCTTAACCCCAAAGTTACATGATGTCATAGTTAATATTTAGAGATGTAGGAGGGCGAAGTGCGGTATGGAGGATGCTGACCTACAAAGATATTTTGCACAACAAACAAAAAAACTAAAATCATTGCATTGTTATTGACAATAAATATTCTTGTTGTTGATAATACTGTATTTTATAAGGTGAGGAACACTGCTATGGATGTGCACTCTTTCACAAGAATCCAACAAGATCTTTTAAGCAAAGTGCAATGATTTTCATACTCTGGAGTTAGAAAGGTGAAATGGCAGGTAATCTTTAATAGTATTTTGTGGTCATGCATATTTTAATGGAAAATAGAGACAAGGAGGGATATGCCATACAATAAGTAAAAAGCAAATAAATAAAATTAAGCACACAGTTGCCATTTGATACAATAGATTAACAAATATCTAGCATTTATGACAAAAATAATGTTTTTCAGAGACCTTAAATCTAAGTTTTTAAATACTTCTAACTTGTACAGTAGGTTGAGTCCAGATAAATACCTGGGTGTTTAAATCATAAACTTGTATTTATTATCATAAATATTACTATATTTATTATTATTTATTATTGCATTTATTATCTCTACAACAGCTAAACTAGCTCAAAATCCCACACTAACTCACTTATTCACAATTAACCACTGCACATAAACTCATATACAAGCCTTCAACTTGCCCCTCCTTCTCCACCTTATTGATTACATACCACCCTAACAGGCCACTAAGATAAAAAAAAACACAATGATTTTGAAAGTTGAAAAACCTAACCTTGCAGCTGGTCAAATACTGTATGCTTTTACTGTCTCAAAACTATGAAATGCTTTCCCACCTTCTATCAGAACAATCAGTAATCCTGCTCTCTTTAAGAAGTCTCTCAGATCACACCTCTCTTCTGTCTGGCAATGTCCTTGTACCAAAAATAGTACCTCCTAACACCTGATCGACTACTACATCCCTCTACAATATCACTACTTAGGAGCCATCTCTGACTTGCTGAATTCAACTGCTTATGCCTACAAAACTCCAACAAGTAACAATCAGAACAGTCTGACTAACTCCATCCTCAGTGATCAAATTGTACACAATGTTGATGTATAATGTTTGTAAATAACTTGTACCATTGTGTTTAGTATTTATTTTCATGCATTGAAACTGTATATACACTGTATATTGTGTTTTTTCTTACATGCACTATTAATGTTATATGGAGCTTGTCTCCGTGGGCCTCTACTGAAAATGGGTTCACCTAAGCCCCAGTAGACTTTCCCGGTTAACAAATGCAATAAATAAATACATTCATATAAATAAATAATAAAAGCATGATTATTTTATTTTTCATATTTTTAAAACATCAAGAATTAATTGAAATTGGGTTGCTCTATATATAAATTCTTAAAAGGATGTAGGAGAGAATGGCACACACAAAAGCAATATTATCAACATATGACAGAGTGTACTTGTGATAAGTAACATTGTTAATTTACAAGAAATATAACAAGGGGTATAATGCAGGATCTTGTGCAGCACTTATTACATCTAAACATTCTGCAGCAAAGCTAACCGTTTGTCCAGTAAATAAATCCATAGACAAATCCAACATTAGGCAAAGCAGAAATATCATTAAATAACAAGATCAAATTCTTAGACGTGGTCCAGAAAATAGCATTTCTAATTAGTTCTTAAACAATAATACTAGGGCCGGATTTGTAAGTAGCCAAGGGAGCTTCACATTTCTTCCTGCCCTTACTAGGTACAAAGAAGGTGATACTTATCAACACACCCCTGAATTTTAATAGCTGCTATACTTTCAGGAAGCTACACCATCATTTTGTAACAGGTTGCAGTATTGCCCCCCCCCACCAAAAAAAAAAGCATACAATCTGTTTACAAAATGGATCATAGGCTATAGCTTTGTGAAATTTCATATATGGAAAAAAAGAATGATTCCAATATATGAGAAACCTCACTACTACCTAAATGTATCTTCATACCCAAGGTGTCCAATACACAGATGTCACTACAATCATTGATACCGCTGCTACAAATACATCTACTTTCATTAAACAAAGTTGTTGATATACAAAGTGAAATAATATTTAATGAAAAAAAGTAATGATACTTGGTAACCATCAAATGATCAACTCTGTAACAAATTCCCACTCTACTATAAAAATCAAAATACAGACACAGAAATTATAATTTAGCATTAAAGTCTTTCTGTTACCATAAGCAAGACTCTAAAGATATTGTAAAAGACATTAAGAAACTCAGCACTCTCTTCAGAATTAAAACATGGCTGCCACCTATAGATTTAAAAGATGGCTGCCACCTACTGCCCAACTCACTGAGGTTACTATACTACTACTACTACTAATATACGATATGGAAGTAGAACTGCAGATAATACCAAAAAAAAAGTGTGTATACAAAGTGTTCAGCTATCTACCACTGAATGGCAAGATAAGGCTTTATTCACTAATAATATACTTCTATCTCACATTCATTTGTTTAATGCCAGTGGCAGTATTCGTGGGAAGTCCTGAGTCTAGTTTTATTCTCAACCTGTTACACATTTGTTTATTTCATAATTGTTTTTTGTTTAATGCAGTTTTTTATTGGCAATGTGCACATTCTTTATGACACTGAGGAGTATGTTAACGCTCAAGCTGGGGCACCTATTTTGCAATGAAGTGAAAGAATAAACAATTACACACAAAACCCTGGTCAATCTAATAACCACAACCAACAAATAGATGGGAATAACTACAATAATAACAGCGGTTTGGATGACCAGGGTTTTCAAATGGTTCGCACGAATCAATGCAACTAATGGAATCAACAGAACAATGCGAACCAAACACAAAGGAAAAAATGGCAAATCAGATGAATGAATATAGCCAATCCTTTCCTAAAATAAGCGTAAGTTTGGAAGGAGATTTCAAGATTTACAATTTTACCTCTATGACTGTGACTGATGATATGATTAAAATCTTGACCAAAGACCTTTCATATATACCTGAAAGAAGGGCAGATTTGGTAAAAATTGTCATTGATTTAAAATTATATGTACTCACATTGAACCTTACAGTCTTGATGGGCATTAACTCCTCCCTCACTAATACGCTTAGGGTTTCTAGTTTATTTAATCCGCCATTGAATGAAACCCTAGCGAGCTTTGAAAAAATGTGTGAAGTTGATTTTAGAGCGTTAAATAGCAATTCACTATACCAGCATAAGAGGGTGCATAAAAACAATGCAGATGATGAAGTAGGAGTTATTATCCTGTTAAATGCATATGACATTAGAATAATGAAACCAGATAAAGGCGGGGGTCAGGTGTTCATGGAAACAAGTGATTATAATGAAAAAATGGTCATGCATTTAGAAACAGAGGTATATGAGAAAGTAAGCATTAATGAAGTACATGGATCATATCGAAAATAAATACTATACTACAAGATCTATTTTTGGAAGGTAGTATAGATATAGATATGTATCATTATTTATTGATGCTAGCTCCAAGAATTCCTGCACTGTTTGGATCTCCAAAAATACATACAAATAGTAACAACCCCCTGTTTAGACCAATAGTGGATGGACGAGGATCTGTTAGTTATGGGTGTGCCAAATTAGGAGATTATAAACTAAAACCACTAATTAAAAGTGAACTTCAGATTTGTCACGATTCTTGGAGTTTTTTGGAAAGTTTTAATGGTCTTGATTACAATAATGGCCACATCTTCCTAACAGTTGATATAAAACACCGGTATATGGTCATTCCCCAAAAGTTGGGAATTGAGTGGGTAAGGGAGTTTTTGACTATTAAAGGAATGGACGACAAAGATATTTATGTAATTGAAGTTTTGCTTGACATAGTTTTGTCAAATAATTTTATGCATTTCAATGGCGACATATATTTACAAAAAGCTGGAGTTGCCATGGGTTCTCCCTGTGGAGGGAGTTTTGCAAACTGTGTCATGGCATATTGGGAGAGAACATTTCTTTTTAATAACCCCCTTTTCAAGAAACATAGCATTTGGTATACAAGATACCAAGATGATATGTTTTTCTTATGGGAAGGGGATACACCCACCATTAAAAACTTTATTGAAAGTATAACTCATATGACTAATTTTTTGCAATTCACTTTTGATATTGGTATTGATGCTATTAATTTCTTGGATGTAAGGTTAGAGAAAGATGTGACTCATAATAGATACAGGAGCCTTATATATCGTAAACCTACATATTCAAATGCATTTTTGCATTTTTCAAGTTGCCATCCCTACTACCAAAAGAAGGCAGTAATTAAAGGGCAGGCTGTCAGGGCTGCAAGAATGATAGACGATAATGAGGATTATAAAGCAGAATGTGATTTACTTTTTTCTATGTTCCTATAGAGAGGATATCCGGAGAACTTTTTGAATAGTATATTTCAAGAGGTCAATTTAAAACGCTCATCAGGACACTTTAAACCTATATTATATAAAGGATATGAAGTCATACAAATAGAGGGTTCATCAGAAATTATAAGTAGGAATAACAACATATTAAACATGGGAAATAATTTTCTGGTAACATATTCCCTTGATGCAGCATTGATCAGAAATATAATGGCCAAAAATTGGAGCATCATTACGGGAGATAATAATCTAAACAAAGTTTTAGGACCAAAACCTAAGTTAACATACAGAAGGGGTCCAAATATCAAAAATTTATTGGAGAAGAAAAATAGACATAAAAATAGGGTTGGAATTGAAAGATGTGGCTGTTGTGCACAATGTAAATCAATAAAAATAGGTAATAAAGTGCACATTAAAAATAGGAATTATTATATTAGAGACAGATTCAATTGTAACTCCAAAGGGATAGTATATGCAGCTTTATGCGAATTATGTAATGCATTCTACATAGGAAAAACAGAAAGAAAATTGAAACAGTGTATATACGAACATCAGTATAATATAAACAGGAACAGTACTACTAATGCACTGGCAAAACATATTATAGAAAATCCAACACATAGATTCCAATTTGTGGTATTGGAACAAATAATACAAGATTGGAGGGGTGGCCCATAGGAATTAAAGTTAAAAGAAAAAGAGCTAATGTGGCAGATTCAGACCTTAGCATATGTCCCACCAGGGCTTAATGAACACATATCTTTGAAATGTATTCTAAAGTTGAAAGCACTTGCTAGATAGTTTATATATGTTTTACATATGTTTTATTTATGCATATGTTTTATTTATGTATTTAATTAATGTCCATTAAATAATTATAACCATAGGTTTTTTGGATTAAATAATAACAAGTGTTTTTTATATAAAAAAACCTTTTTAATAACTTTCTTACAAAGTTTTTAACAAAAGTGAAGTTTGTATCTTTAAATAAGTTCCAAATGAGTTAATTGCGCAATTAGTTAACTATTTTAGGCTTGTTTCAAGTGTACTTGGTTGTCTGAAGAAGTCAGAGTATTGTCTCTGACGAAAGTGCTCACATTAAAGTTTTAAAGTTATAAATCTGTTTGAACTTGGTTTCTAACTGCAAAGCCATTGCGCTGTGTTTATGACCAAGTATGCCAAGCTGTTCATGGCTAAACATCTTATATTCAGGCTGGTATTCATAATCTCGGGCTTCATACATGACTAGTAGCTATTTGCAAGTAATGACACTAGATTAATATCTGTATCACAATCTCCATTCAAAACATTTGATGTTTCAAAACTTTGATCATATGGTCTCGATCACATGAATTTCAAAGTTCTGAAACTTTATATGTATGCATATATATATATATATATATATATATATATATATATATATATAAATATGTATCTATATATATATATATATATATATATATATATATATATATATATATATATATATATATATATATCGTTTTTTTTTTCTGGGGTTGGGGACCAACTTTGCAAATGTATGCATTTTATTCCTGTAAACCTACTACGTAAACCATTAAGAAAACGTTGAAAAAAAATCTGTTTGACATGTCATTGCAGTCATTAAAAGAAATGCTGTATGCATTAACATTGTTAAAGCTGGCAGTTACTTACAACATAAAAGTATTAATGCACAAACATTTTCAGGAGAAATATAAAAAATTACAGATTCAAATGAGTCTCCTGCCATGTAAACTTACACTGCTACCACTTCACCCTCGTCACTGCACAGATAATGATATTTTTATGCCTCTGAGGTCACAAATTATTCTCTATGACAGCAGTAAATAACTTGATATGCAGTAGGACAGCAAACAGAAACTGAGAAGAAATGGAATACTATATAAAAGCAGGATAATAAGTTTAATTCAATTGCAGTGTACTAACTCATGTAATATCGAAATGTTGAGGGCATTCAGTACTTCCATACTTAAGCAACACAGTACAGCAGAATTCATTCACCAAAACAGAGAAAAATGTTATTATTATTTACATGATGCCTTACATCACTGAACAGAGTCAGTGAACACTCAGGTGTGACATTAACTGACAATGATATGAGCTACCTTTGTAAAAGAAAAAAAAAAGATAATTTAAGATGAGGGAGAATGTCAGATGAACAGTAACAACAGACCATGTGCACATCACTGCTCACAGATATCACTGCATGTATCAGTTATACTCTATGTTTTGTACAAGAAAGGAAACACTAAGCTGAATGTCATGGTCCATAGTTCTGGACTAGACACCGCCTCTTTTCCTGCGCAGCCATATGCCATACATGAGCTTGATGCATGAGGTCTCTTATGACTGCTGCCAGCAGGTCATCCTTAGTTGTAGTGGGACTGGAATTAGGAGCTACAATGACAGCATGGGTAACCTCACTACTGGATTTGTGCACGATGTTGTTATGCAGAATGCAACAGGCGGTAAAACATCCTGCATACAGTATCTGGATCATACAGAAGGGCACCACTACACTCATGCTGGCACCTGAAATGGCTTTTCAGGAGGCTGAAAACCCTCTGAATGATAATACAAGTCTGGGACAATGATATGTTATCAGTTTCCTCTGCAGTTCCACTTGTATTTCTCACTGGTGTCATGAGCTATGACTCCTGTCAATATCCAGCACTACCTGAAAAACAAAAAAAAAGAAAAAAAAAAAGAAAAATAAATTTAGTATTCAGCAAAATAACTATTTAAATACAGTATAAAAATATTTTTTCACATACCAGCAAGATGACCACTGGGCATTTTATCATGCAGGAAAAAGCAGTAAAATGAGCTAGTGGGCAAGATATGGGAATCATGTGCACTGCCTGGATGTTGGGCATAGACATTGGTGATGGACCCCCATGCAACTGATGGAATGGTAGCCCTGGCTGTTGTGGTAATGCTCACTGTATGGACCAGAAGGAGCCCTAATTACAACATGGGTGCAATCTATCACAACTAGTACTTCAGAGAAATGCATTACCACATAAACAGCAAACATAGTCCTGGCTGTATCCTGACGTGATAATGGGAAGAAGCTTGGGAGATCCTCAGCTTTACCCCAGTCTATCTTTGGAGGGTCCCCTTGGCAAGTTTTAATAAAGACTATACATACCTTAGTATCCACAGGGATTGGAAGTTCTCACATTCTTTCAGTGCTGTTGGATGTAAGCAGTTTTGTTCCAGCCAAGACAAGCAACTCCCTCCTGGAAATAGCAAAACTAGTTGCAAGTGGCAACATACCTCTCAACTGTAAAGTGTTTTGCAGAATGTCCAGATTTTTAACTCATATTTTTGGTCCATTCCTCATAACATCTGAGGTTTTCTGGAAAATCAGTAAAGATCAGCGTCACTAAATAATGACAGAAGCCTGAGTTTCAGACCTCAACCCCTCCAGAAAATGCATGCTAATGCAAAAGCTGTTATCCTATCATCTTTCTAAGTTTATAGGAGCAATATTTAAAAATTGCCCCGATCTTTGAACCTTTGTCCCCCCATTATTTTTGCCTTTGTCCAGATTTTTTGTGCTAAGATGTTGAGAGGTATGAGTGACAACATTATTGTAGATTGCAACTCAGATAGATTCTGCAAGACTTCCCTTTATATAATGTACCTGCTGAAGGAAGCCGGAAAATTTCCCTATAAATCAGAATAGTGCAGAGAATACTTAATCAGCATATATTGAATTACATCATATTAGTACATTTGCATAGGCTAACTCGAGGTCATTGTACATTTACATAATGGCCTGTATGAATAGTAACTCAGCTGCAATCATTCATGGACGTTATGACAGACAAGTTTTATCATACTGTGTTCATCATGTCAGAAAAGATAATTGGGATGAAGGTGGTAAAACTTATTTTACCAAAAGGGTGGCATATGCAGAAAAAAGTAGAAATAGCTCTTTGTATGTAAATATAGCTCCCATTTCCCAATATTGTGATGGAAAAACTGAAACATTTTTATTAAGTGATATTTAATTACAACATATTTATAAAATATTATCTTTTCTGCTACCAGTGATTGCAATTTGAAGAACATAACTACTTGCAGTAAGTTTTAACCTTTAGGTAAAGTAGAAAATGGGGACATGTGTAACTCTCTCAGAGGTCATGTTGGTAAACTGGTTATTGAAACAATGTTGGGTCATTTTAATGCTTATGTATATTATGCGCATTCTTTTTTTTTTTTATTTCCTCCCTGCAGCTGACCATCAGTTACTACCAGCTCCCCTAATTATTTACTTGGTCTACTGAACCCCCCTTAGTCTGTCCTGGTCCAATCCAAAATATATCCACGGCCAATGAGGAGATGAATGATTCTGGTGCAACATCGTGCTGCTGAGGAGTGTGTCCTAACTCTGGCCACCCCAATGCACCCATGCGAACTCCGCAGTCCCTGCCCTCAGGTGGTGCATGAATGCCCCTCTGTATGAGCAACTCCTGAACTAAGTGACACACTGGATAACCACATGGTATTCTGAGACTCATTAGAGTAAGTCCAGGACTAGCGAGACTGAATGACTGGACACATGGACTTAATATAATTAAGTCCAAGATTTCCATTTCTCAGAATACTGCCCTTTTTCCAGAGGATGTCAATCTCATATTTCGTATATATAAGTGTGTGTATGGGGGCGATTTGATCCCCAAATTGGGGGGGGGCATGGGGGCTAGACCCTATGCAAAAAACAACTTTAAAGGAAAACAGTCTATTTCATAATTCTGTATTATCCTGTATTTTCTGACATTTGCTGCATAATTCCATGGCCAATGGCTACGAGTTCTTGGAATTGCAACAGGGAGAAGCACGCTGCCTGTACATTATGGAACTCGTCAGGCTTGTGAAACTGATTTAGTGAAGTGCCTTTGTCCACCCAGGGATAGATGAGCTAACATCAGGCTCGCAGGCATCTCTGTTGCTTCTAAAACTAATCAAACGCTGGTTATCTGGGACACATTAAGGCTTTTATCCCTTTGTATCATGGAGCTACTATGTATGTTCATTTTTTTCTTAACTATGCCTGCTTTCAAACAAACAAAAGGCATTCAGCCTTCTTGTGCCTAAAACTTTACAACAAAACTCAATGGAATAACTAAGTATAGTAGAAAATAATGGGAAATAAGCAAAAGCTCCTTTAATATACCACACAGTAAGAACTCTATTCCTTCTTCATATTCCATTCCATGGAAATGATTAACAATGACACAGGAAATCTTCAGATGCTGGAGTCAAACTAGTTTGGTTTTGTCATTGGCAGATCATGTCTACTCATCCTGGAGAACTTCTTTGAAAAGGTCAGCAAAGCAATGGATGAGGGCAAAACAATTCATACTGCCTATCTTCACCTGACCAAGGCATCTGATACAATACAACACTCTGACACTGCAGACAAAATCATGGAATTAGATATAAACTCCAATGTCACCTGTTGGATAATCATGTGCTCTAAGATGGGACCCAAGAAATTAGGATAATGGAGTCCACCTCCACAAAAATGACAGCAACTGAGTCCCTACGGGCTCTGTGCAGTGTCTGCTCCTCTTTGACATCTACTTCTCAGAAAACAAGGACAATTTCAAGGGCCTATGGTGGACCAAGTTTGTAGATGACTGAAACTAGGTACAGTCATTGAATCCTCACAAGGCACACATTTCATCCAACAAGAGCTGACTCAGACAAAACTGGTATCAGAGCCATGATCTAAAACTCACTGCCAAGAAATGCATTAGAGTATGCTTTTGGAAGCTGGCAATCCCTGGAAACTCTCTCACTGACAACACACCTTTAAGACTGGACACAATAGTCAGGGATTTGGGCTTGCATGTAAACAGTTACCTGGCCTTTGACCTTCATGTGTCTCAGATAATAAGAGAATCATTCTATGTTGCGCAGCTTATAAGCAAGGCTATGGCATCTAAGTCCAGGGAAGCCACCATTCTACTTTATTCAACCTTTATCAGGCCCACAACAGAGTACCACACCCCCCTTCAATATGTACTTGACCAGGCACATGCAATAACTGGAACATCAACAGATGTTACTCACATAAAAGAATACCGGAGGAAACACCATGTCCTGTACAGATAACCCCAAATCTCTTTATCTATAAACTGTTTCCTACAGACTGTCAAGAGGTGCTTTGTGCCTAATATACAAGGTATTTTTGGATCCCACTCTGATGGACATTTTCCATATCTGCAAAATGAATAACATCAGAATTACCTGTACAAGGGACTTAAGCCTTGCTTGTGACATAATACAACATATTCAAACAGCTATGTGTCTCAAAGAGCACCCCCTCACTGGAATAGGCTTTCCACCCATGGGAGGCAAAGTTCTTCCCTAACCCAATTTAAATGTAACTTGAACCAGTGGATGAGGTATCAAAAATTCACCCCTGGTCTGTCACCTAGGTATCTAATAAACACAGGCAGCCTGTAAATGCTTCATGGCCAAAGCCCTAGCCTACATATGACTCCCTATTGAAAAGCTGGCACACAAAATGCTGAGTGCCAACAAGCTGGGAAAAAAAGATTGAAAACCCAGGGAAAAGTGAAAATTGAAAACCACTATTCTCTTGCAAACTTCTTTTTGTGGGGGGGGGGGTGTGTGCAAATCTCTTGTAGCCTCCACCCCACAAAGTTATGCATACTAACTCCAAGACTGACATATTCTGAAGAAATGGGAATATTCCAAGAAATAACATCTCGGACTTAGTATATGTAAGTCCATTCTTTCGGCCATTCAGTCTCCATATTTTGGGATTCAATCTAGTAGCTCCTGACATTTCAAATGGTTACCCGTACATATACAACTTTGCATAATGTTAAGGTTTCTAATCTTGTCAGATACATTCAGAAAGCATAGCAAGGCTTAAAAAGGCCTTTGTGGTTTTTATCTACTAAACCCCTGTGAACTTATAAACATACAGTGTGATTTCATCAGAATAAGCAAATACAAACATGCTTTAAACATAAACTGACTTGTCACAACATAACTGCAAAGGACAGCAACAAAACATGATACACATAATGTACTTATGTCATAATGATGTAAATAAGAAACAAAGTAAGTGTTCTAGAAATATTTACTTCTAAGTGGTTTTCTTGTGTGTCAATTAAAAAAAGCATTGACATTAACTTGTATTTCAACCCAGGTGCTTTGCATGCATTGGTAAATAATTTCTGTTTTACTCACTGTTCTCCAGAGTTGTATCTTTTCTAATATTCTGCAGTCTGCAAACAACAACTTAAAAAGAAAGTTTTTTTAAAATCTGCACAAGCCAAACTGTGTTTACACAAGGCATTAACAGCATGCTTCCAGTTAATTGTGCAGGTGTGTTCCTAAATAATAAGGTTTCATTTTTTTTAAAGTCTTTGTTACATAAAAATAATTACATATAATACACATCTCAGTATATACAATGCATTTAGAACTGCATATGAAATGGCCAGGTTGCTTACATGATTTACAAGTAACAGGGAAATAAAAATGAAACTGCCTGCAATAAATCTACAATTATATGAGAGACATTTGAAAATACACTGCACTTGAACACGTCAGCTGGTGGTTGTCTTGAAATTCATTGGAAATTTTGCCCTTTTTGCTAACAGAAAAGACTCCCACCCAGCTGTACTAAATCCTTTGTTAGCAGACAAGATTCCTCAGTTGTTCCTGTTTAATAGTACAATCAGCTGTGTAGGTCAGGGGTGTCAGCATTCACTAATCTGCTAAATGTTGCAAACTGTTAACCACCAGATTTCTTTGGCCATTATTCGTTTAAACACTTTACAATGTTGTTCAGCTTTCCAGTGGAATAACCTGTAAATGATAACTTATTTTTTCAAATTACCAAATCATGGTGAAATATTTTGTTAGTTGTGAATTTTTCCATTCTGGCGCAGTAACTTATAACGCTCTTCTTTCCATAAACAGAGTGCATACCAGACTAATGTAAAACTGTGCTTGTACTTGAGACTGATACATGAACAAAGATTGTCACTGCCATTTCCCTTGTAAACTAATAATTGTAAAAATTGATCTTAAAAATGAAAAATATGTTTAATAGCAAATCAAAAAATTAGTAGTGCTGTTACAAAAAAAAAAAATAAAAAAATAAAACAAATGAAGTTCATCTAATAGGACTTTAGTCCCTTTGCGTACTATAAATATCCTGTATAAAGTAAAACTAATGCTCCATCAAATTATATTTGTCACTGTTGTAATGTCACACATTTCTTCCCTATAGTTCAAAACCAAGGTGTCAAAACTGGAGACATTGTAGCTTCCATCACTACAGCTTTAAGCTGCTGAAAAAAATTGTTTTTAAACCAAAAATAAAAAGTGTTCAACAGGACTTGGTTAATAAATGTAGCTAACAGATTCAATTAATTTAATTAATAATATCACCTACTAAGTTTGACTTTTACTGTTATGAGCAATGCAAGTGAAAAATGCCCTGACATTAGTGATGACTGATAAGTCTTCATTTGCAACTGCTACTTTATTTTACTTTTAAATAAACTAAAGAAGTTTGTAATGTATAAACTACAATCTGCATTTACTCCATTCAAAATCCTGTCTACAAAGTTCTAACTTCAAACCATGTACTTCTGCTGTCAGCAATAATGGAGGATTATTCTCATTTTTATGGATTATTAGAATCACAAAAAATATAGTTCATAAGTTCATAGGTGGTTACTGGGCTACTGACTCGAATGTCTTTATAAGTTTAGCCATATGGAGTTATCCCACTCCACAAGGGGGATCCACCTTGGATTTTGGGAACTACTGTCCCATCAGTCTGAAGAGCCTGATCTGCAAGGGCATGGAACGCATTATCATGCAACTTATAAACAAAGTCATTAGCAACCTTCAAACACTGGACCCCACCCAGTATGGGTTCGTGAAGGGACGATCTTATCTCCTGAACCTGACTGACTTCTTCTAATCTGTCTCCAGACCTGTGGACAAGGGTAAGGTGATCCACACAGCCTATCTGGACCTCGCCAAGGCCTTCGGCACCATCCCCACTCTGGAATCATAGATAAACTTGCTAAGCTAGGCATACATCCCTATGTCACTCGATGGGTTGCCAACTGGCTTACTGACAGAACCCAGACTGTAAAAGTAGCCGACTCCAAATCCAGCTCCAGACAAGTGACAAGTGGAGTACCTCAGGGTTCATCTTGGGACTACTCCATTTTGGCATCTACTTATCTGAAGTACAGGTCAACACTAAGAGACTCTGGCTAACAAAGTTCACAGATGACTGCAAACTGGGAGCCATTATTGACTCCCCAAATGATGTGGATATTCTACAAAAGGGCCTTACAGCAACAGATGCCTGGTACCAGAGCCATGGGCTCAAGCTTAATGACAAGAAATGTATAGTTATCCCCTTTGGAAAAAAAACATGTACCCATGAATTACCACATAGGTGGCAGTACACTAAACATTGAAAGTGTGATGAGAGACATAGGGATACAGGTGGACAGTAGTCCAAACTTCGATAACCATATTGCCACAACAGTCAGGAAATCCTTCTATGTGGCACACCTCATCACTAAGGGCTTTTCATCCAGAAAAAAGGAGGTCATTGTCCGACTGTACTCATCCCTCATTAGACCCATTATAGAGAATAATGCCCCATTTGGTAGGCACCTCACAAGACATCTGCAACAGCTGGAAAGGCCACAGAAATGCCTAACTAAAAGAATCACAGGCCTAAAGCAGATGCCATATGCTGACATCTAAAAAAAAAAAAACTCCAGATATACTCTGTGACATATCGTCTACTCAGAGGTGATCTCTGCTTAACATGCAAGGCCATGTCAAACCCTGAGCTGTTGGACATACTCCACTTAAAGAAATCCCAATCCCTCAGAGCCACATGCTCCAGGGATCTAAACCTTGTCATCACAATGAACAAAATATGCTGGATGGATAGGTTCCTGACCAAGAGACTCCCCATACTCTGGAATAGACTGCCCATATATGTTAAGCAAAGTGCCTCCATGGCCCTCTTCAAAAGGAACCTTGATGATTGGATGGGAGATAGGAAATTCACCACAGGGATCATGACCGTCACCCTGCTAGACAGGGGTCCAGGGAAGTAAATATTGTGGAAAGAAATATCCAGGGAATTGTTATGGCTAGGCTTGTTAGGCCTTAGGGCCGATAGCCTAGTACCAGCCTATGAACCTATGTACCCAATATAATACTAGAGAAGCCCATTATAAAGGATCTTGCCTAAACTCAAGCTCTTAGTTAGCAACAACTGCCCATGTCTAGGAGGGTCATAGGTGAAATCTCCGGCAGGAATTTATAGTTTCTCATGCGGTCATCCAGGCTACGCTTAAACAGGATCATAGATTGATTTGAATTGGTAGCCTATTCCAGAGGAGTGGCAACATCTGAGAAACATATCGGTCCCTCCAGCAGGCCCTATTTATGTCACAGGCCAGAGTAAGGTCCCTAGGGTGGGTGACCCTTGTGTCACTTGACTTGTGGATGTGCAGCATTTCCATTAGGTTTGGATCCAAGATTGCTCTGTAGGCCAAGCACAAGTCTCCTCTAAGTAGTCTGTATGCTACTGAGTACAATGACAGTGACTTCAATCTGTCATTGTATGACATGTGCTGGAGACCCTGAATTTTCTTGGTTAGACATCTCTGAGGTCTCTTGAGGCAATGCCTTTGTTAATGAGGTGTGGGATGGAGAATACCTTCCTTATCACAGTAGACACATGGTCATCAAAGTTTATGGTACATTCAACTTGCGTTCCCAGGTCTCTCACTACTGAGTTGTTACTTAGGGTATTATTAACTGTATGAATACAGCACAGACAGCCCAACAAATTATAGAACACTGGTTTATTCAGAGACAGCACTCCACAAGGTAAAACATAAACACATATCCAGAAGTAAGTTTTTGTCTATACAGACTTCCTCAGATGCACAGATGAATGTATCTCACAAGCAGCAGTTTAAATACTTCTAAATAAATAAATGATCCCCCTCCAATCACAGTGCAACTAACTAAAATGTAAAATTGTGACAGAATAGAATATGACAGAATAAAATGTAAAGATCATGTAATATGTAAAAATAAATACACATTTAAAACATTTAAACCACATAATTTTGTACTTAAAACAGTAGGTAAAATTCTGTATGTATATAAAAAGTGTAATAAAAACAGTCACTAAAATCTTTTTTACAAAAATAAAATCACCCTCTAGTGGTCATATTGAGAAAATTCAACAGTAAAGAGCTGTACCTTAATTTAAAATTATCACGTATATGAAAAGTTTTTTGTATTCTCATGAATGAATTACTAAAATGGTGTTGTTATAATCTGGCAGCACGTAATTTTAAAACTGGAGCTAGAGAAATAACTTAATTTAATCCTGGGTGTTTGTTAGCTTCCAGTAATATCTGCCAGAATAACTCCCTGTACTCAACAGTAGTTTCCCAGGTTCCTCCTCTCGGGCCCTTAGCTATTTCTTCCACCACAAAAAATGAAAAGGTGGCTCCTACACAGGTGATAATGTGTTTATAAAGAACGCTTCTAGTGTTCTTAGTACGAATGTCATTCATATGTTCGTACATTCTTCTCTTTAATTTTCTCTCAGTTTTCCCTCTGTAGAAGGCAGTATATTGACTGCACAAGGCAATATAGACCAGGCCATAAGAGTCACATAAACTACATACATTGCTGGAAAAATAAAATTCCCTAGCTGATAAAAACAGTGTTTCCCAGTTGACAATGTATCTACACTGCGGACAAGTTCCACACTTAAAGGTACCAGTAGTCCTACTAGTCATCCTAATTGTACCAGTATGCTCAAGGTAATCTTTTACCTTAGGACCCTTACTGTAAATAATTTTAAAAGGGGTATCAAAAATGGAACTCAAGTCTGACAGTTGGGAGAATTTATGCCATTCTTTTTCTAAAATGTCCCTAATAATCTTGGAGTGCCCATTGAATTCAGTAATAAAGGCTTTGACAAGAGATGGCTCTATATCAGTGTGCTTGTCAGCACCATGCGTGTCTGTGTTAATGTTCGCAGTATTAAGATCCTCACCTAAAATAGGCTTAAATCCACCCTGTCCACCAGCCACTACTTCATAAAGTGCCCTTTTAACCATCTCAGTGGGATACCCATGATCAAAAAACATGTGGGATAAAGTTCTACACTCATCAAGGAATTTTGCATCATGTGAACACATCCTACAGATGCGGACAAACTGTCCCTTAACAACACCAAACATTTGGTGGTAAAGATGTGAACTATTAAAATGAAGAAGTGAGTTTGAGTGGATTCACTATACAATCTCGAAATAATGAAATGTATTTCAGTATTTCGAGACTAAACAGTCGAAAAACCACATAAACGAAAACCCACAATAATGAATGCTACAATCGCGACCATTCACATACACACACACACACACACACACACACACACACACACACACACACACACACACACACACACACACACACACACACACACACACACACACACACACACACACACACACAAACCAGGACATAATCACACACACACATACACCTACCTAACTAAACAAACATAACAACACACACAAACCCACTTAACCTACCTATAAGCAGGGGGGAAAGCCCCCTTGCACCCCCCAGACACACCTACTTATATATTCTAACTCCGAGGTCGCACTAAACACACAAACACACAAAAAACACCATTGCACACACTCACACACACACTAAAATCCCTACCCATTATCCTCAAACACACAACACTTACCTGAAACCCCAGATAAATCCACAAACCGCACCACACGTCATGAACGTGACACCACAATAGCGGCGGATTCAACATTTGAGGATTCGGCACAGTGTAGTTTCGGTTAACTGCACTTTCCACTATTTGGTCTCGATGTACTGAATTTCGACATTTCAGTATGTCAAGATTGTCTAGTGCATCCGTTTGAGTAGGTAGGTTTTCTATATAAATCTAGACTTGAACCCCCCCCCTCAAACTTCTCAATGGTGACATGCAAATAGTTGCCTTTATTGATGTCATGTTGATGTGTAAACTGTAGAAAACAAGTAGTGCCTGAGATGGGGTCTATATTAGAACATCGAAGTTTCAGAACTTCGAAAGGTCTAATATCGACCCCTAGTAACCGAAAACTGATAACATCGAAAATTCAGAACAGCAAATTTTTTCTTGCTGTTTCAGAAGGCATACACACAACACAAACACACCAAACAAACAGCAATCCACACATATACACCTAAAATCTTACACCTAAACTGTACATACACCACTATCTACCCACTTAGCTTAACCCAAACCCTAACCCTAAGGTCCGTCACTATCGCACACACACACACCTCACCAGTGCCCTAACCCTAACTCACCTACCCCGCCCTAACCCTCACATCCACACATTCGCACACTTATCTGACCTGCGCTCTAACCCTAACTCACCTAACCTGCCCTAACCCTCACATCCACACAATCGCACACTTACCTGAACCTGACCCATAACTTTCCACCACAGTGCTGAAAATAGCGAAGCGTCAGGAAAGGACAACTGAATTCTTTCCCTAGGAAAGAATTTGGTTTTCTGAAACTTCGCTAATTTCAGCTTTTACTTATTAGGGGTCGATATTAGAACATTCAAAGTTCTGAAATTTCGATGTTCTAATATAGACCCCTGAGATGTACTCAAAATATTCTGTCAATTTATCTTCAGGATCTACCCAAAAAGCTATTATATCATCCAAAAAACATTTGTAGAGAGTCCAACACTCATTGTAAGGTGAATTGAAAATATGCAAATGTTCCCAATACATCAAAATCAAGTTTGTATATAATGCGGCACAATGTGCCCCCATAGCAACACCAGCAACATGGTGGAAAAATTCACCTTCAAAGAAAATGTAATTGTTTTTTAGCACTAGTTCCATCAAAATCAAATAAGTGTGGACTTCCTTATCTGTAAAATGACCAAACACTCTTAGAGCTTCTTCAAGCCATTGCAATCCTAATGTATGTGGAACACAAGTAAATAAGTGAATAATATCAATGGTCACAAATTTCAGTGATTCACAAAACTGTTGCTGTTTCACATATCACAAAAGGTCCCAAGAGTCCTTAAGGACATTAAAATCCCCCAAATGTATACTTTGTAACTTTACATCCATAAACTTGGCTATAGGAGCTGTAACTGATCTTTCTGCTTCTACTATTGGGCGTAAGGGGGGTCCATAACATTAAGCTCACCATACTAATACGTATACAGGGTAAACCATTTTGCAACTATTTTTTTCATTTATAGATGAGAGTCTTGAAAATAAATCATAAATCACTCAAATAATGTATAAATAAAGAGGAGGGTTGGCATAATGGTTAAAGTCATTACCTCACAGAGCCAAGGTAAAGGATATTACTTGCGAGGGGAAACTGCATAGGCTTAAAATAAAGCCTGACAGCAGATAGTTTAGTAGCTCTCTATAACCCTCTGAACCTATAATATGCGTCACCATTTCCTTTTGCATTTCTGAGGTGACTGCAGTCATTACTCCTCCTTTTGTGTTACTTTTACCACTTACTTGTTTTGCATAAAAGCATTTTGGTTGTCCCCTGTTTGGTTTCTTTCTTTATTTTCAGCTGCATTTTGTCAAATTTTTCATTGTGATTTAATTGTTTTACCAAGCAGTTTGTGCATGGCATATACTGAATTCTATGTAGGTAAAATGACATAACTGTTTCAAACATGAATGATGCACTATCTCTGTGATATTAGGAGTAATTTCCCTGTCAGCCTGCTTGCCTGCCATATGCATGAGAGACATGATTGTAGTTATTCTCAGATACAATGTGTTGTTTTACATTCATTCCCTACTTATAGTGGTGGGGATATAGATCTTGAATTGCTTAGACAAGAAGCATGGTTTACTTTCAAAGGATTATTATGAAACCTGTGATTATTACATAGTTTCATAGGTTCATAGGTTAGTACTAGGCTAACTGCCCTTGTGAGCCATTCTAAGCCTAGCCAATTATCCCTTGTGAGACTCAAACCCTGCACCTTGTGTTTGTAAGGCAAACACCTTAACCAGTAAGCCACCCTCCCTCTTTATATTTAATGATAGCACTAGTACTGTAGTTGTATTACTGGGACAGTAAAGACAACCCTGAAATATTTATATAGCAATTGTTGGAGTGTATCGACCATCAAAGTCAAGTGCTGATGACCTAGAAGAAGTCGTACATTTCTTGCATGAAACACAGGAGGGAAGAATAATAGTGTCTGGAACATAAATTTACCAGTAACAGACTGGAGCGATATTGATTCAACAACATTAGTAAGGAAATTATTTATATCATGTGCTCAGAAACAGCAATTACTTCAGATTGTCAAAAAAATACCAGGGAATAGAGGTAGATAATTATGCCAAACTAATATCTAAACCAATACACAGATGATTTGCTTCCACACAGTGTGTTATTCTTTTAAACACTTTACAAATGTTGTACAGCTTTCCAGTGGAATAACCTCTAAATCATAACTTATTTTTTCAAATTACCAAATCATGGTGAAATATTTTGTTAGTTGTGAATTTTTCCATTCTGGCGCAGTAACTTATAACGCTCTTCTTTCCATAAACAGAGTGCATACCAGACTAATGCAAAACTGTGCTTGTACTTGAGACTGATACATGAACAAAGATTGTCACTGCCATTTCCCTTGTAAACTAATAATTGTAAAAATTGATCTTAAAAATTAAAAATATGTTTAATAGCAAATCAAAAAATTAGTAGTGCTGTTACAAAAAAAATAAATAAATAAAACAAATGAAGTTCATCTAATAGGACTTTAGTCCCTTTGCATACTATAAATATCCTATATAAAGTAAAACTAATGCTCCATCAAATTATATTTGTCACTGTTGTATGTCACACATTTCTTCCCTATAGTTCAAAACCAAGGTGTCAAAACTGGAGACATTGTAGCTTCCATCACTACAGCTTTAAGCTGCTGAAAAAAAATAGTTTTTAAACCAAAATAAAAAGTGTTCGACAGGACTTGGTTAATAAATGTAGCTAACAGATTCAATTAATTTAATTAATAATATCACCTACTAAGTTTGACTTTTACTGTTATGAGCAATGCAAGTGAAAAATGCCCTGACATTAGTGATGACTGATAAGTCTTCATTTGTAACTGCTACTTTATTTTACTTTTAAATAAACTAAAGGAGTTTGTAGTGTATAAACTACAATCTGCATTTACTCCATTCAAAATCCTGTCTACAAAGTTCTAACTTCAAACCATGCACTTCTGCTGTCAGCAATAACAGAGGATTATTCTCATTTTTATGAATTATTAGAATCACAAAAATGACAGTTCATAAGTTCATAGGTGGTTACTGGGCTACTGACTCGAACGTCTTTATAGGCTTAGCCATATGGAGTTATCCCGCTCCACAAGGGGGATCCACCTTGGATCCCGGGAACTACTGTCCCATCAGTCTCAAGACCCTGATCTGCAAGGGCATGGAATGCATTATCATGGAACTTGTAAACAAAGACATTGGCAACCTTCAAACACTGGACCCCACTCAGTATGGGTTTGTGAAGGGCTGATCTTGTCTCCTGAACCTGATTGACTTCTTCTAATCACTCTCCACAGCTGTGGACAAGGGTAAGGTGGTCCACACAGCCTATCTGGACCTCGCCAAGGCCTTCGACACCATCCCCACTCTAGAATCATAGATAAACCTGCTAAGCTGGGCATACATCCCTACGTCACTCGATGGGTTGCCAACTGGCTTACTGACAGAACCCAGACTGTAAAAGTAGCTGACTCCAAATCCAGCTCCAGACAAGTGACAAGTGGAGTACCTCAGGGTTCACTCCTGGGACCACTCCATTTTGGCATCTACTTATCTGAAATACAGGCCAACACTAAGGGACTCTGGCTAACAAAGTTCACAGATGACTGCAAACTGGGAGGCATTATTGAATCCCCAAATGATGTGGATATTCTACAAAAAGGCCTTACAGAAACAGATGCCTGGTGCCAGAGCCATGGGCTCAAGCTTAATGCCAAGAAATGTATAGTTATCCCCTTTGGAAAAAAACATGTACCCATGAATTACCGCATAGGTGGCAGTACACTAAACAATGAAAGTGTGATGAGAGACTTAGGGACACAGGTGGACAGTGGTCCAAACTTCGATAACCATATCGCCACAACAGTCAGGAAATCCTTCTGTGTGGCACACCTCATCTCTAAGGGCTTTTCATCCAGAAAAAAGGAAGTCATTGTCCAACTGTACTCATCCCTTATTAGACCCATTATAAAGTATAATGCCCCGTTTGGTAGGCACCTCACAAGACATCTGCAACAGCTGGAAAGGCCACATAAATACCTCATTAAAAGAATCACAGGCCTAAAGCAGATGCCATATGCTGACATCTAAAAAAAAATAAAATCCAGCTATACTCTGTGGCATATCGTCTACTCACAGGTTATCTCTGCTTAACATACAAGGCCATATCACACCCTGAGCTGTTGGACATAGTCTACTTAAAGAAATCCCAATCCCTCAGAGCCACATGCTCCAGGGATCTAAAGCTTGTCATCACAATGTACAAAATATGCTGGATGGATATGTTCCTGACCCAGAGACTCCCCATTCTCTGGAATAGACTGCCCATATATGTCAAGCAAAGTGCCTCCATGGCCCTCTTCAAAAGGAACCTTGATGATTGGATGGGAGATAGGAAATTCACCACAGGGATCATGTCAGTCACCCTGTTAGACAGGGGTGCAGGGAAGTAAATATTGTGGAAAGAAATATCCAGGGAATTGTTATGGCTAGGCTTGTATAGGCCTTAGGGCCGATAGCCTAGTACCAACCTATGAACCTATGTACCCAATATAATACTAGAGAAGCCCATTTTAAAAGATCTTGCCTAAACTCAAGCTCTTAGTTAGCAACAACTGCCCATGTCTAGGAGGATCATAGGTGAAATCTCCGGCAGCAATTTATGGTTTCTCATGTGGTCATCCAGGATATGCTTAAACAGGATAATAGAGGGACTCTGTTTGATGTGAATTGGTAGCCTATTCCAGAGGAGTGGCAACCTGTGAGAAACATATCAGTCCCTCTTATTTATGTCGCAGGCCAGGTTAAGGTCCCTAGGGTGGGTGACCCTTGTGTCACTTGACTTGTGGATGTGCAGCATTTCCATTAGGTTTGAATCCAAGATTGCTCTGTAGACCAGGCACAAGTCTCCTCTAAGTAGTCTGTATGCTACTGAGTACAATGACAGTGACTTCAATCTGTCATTGTATGACGTGCTGGAGACCCTGAATTTTCTTGGTTAGATATCTTTGAGGTCTCTCAAGTTGCTGCAGGTACCTGGTAAGACACATACCAAAGGGTGCATTGTACACAATTATTGGCCTGATAAGGGTAGAGTACAGAGGTGCTATGACCTCTTTCACTCTTGAGGCAATGCCTCTGTTAATGAGGTGAGGGATGGAGAATACCTTCCTAATCACAGTAGACACATGGTCATCAAAGTTTATGGTACAGTCAACTTGCGTTCCCAGGTCTCTCACTACTGAGTTGTTACTTAGGGTATTATTAACTGTATGAATACAGCACAGACAAATTATAGCACACTGGTTTATTCAGAGACAGCACTCCACAAGGTAAAACATAAACACATATCCAGAAGTAAGTTTTTGTCTATACAGACTTCCTCAGATGCACAGATGAATGTATCTCACAAGCAGCAGTTTAAATACTTCTAAATAAATAAATGATCCCCCTCCAATCACAGTGCAACTAACTAAAATGTCAAATTGTGACAGAATAGAATATGACAGAATAAAATGTAAAAATCATGTAATATGTAAAAATAAATACACATTTAAAACATTTAAACAACATAATTTTGTACTTAAAACAATAGGTAAAATTCTGTATGTATATAAAAAGTGTAATAAAAGCAGTCACTAAAATATTTTTACAAAAATAAAATCACCCTCTAGTGGTCATATTGAGAAAATTCAACAGTAAAGAGCTGTACCTTAATTTAAAATTATCACGTATATGAAAAGTTTTTTGTATTCTCATGAATTAATTACTAAAATGATGTTATAATCTGGTAGCATGTAATTTTAAAACTGGAGCTAGATAAATAACTTCATTTAATTCTGGGTGTTTGTTAGCTTCCAGTAATATCTGCCAGAATACCTCCCTGTACTCGACAGTAGTTTCCCAGGTTCCTCCTCTCGGGCCCTTAGCTATTTCTTCCACCACAAAAAATGAAAAGGTGGCTCCTGCACAGGTGATTGTGTGTTTATAAAGAACGCTTCTAGTGTTCTTAGTACGGATGTCATTCATATGTTCGTACATTCTTCTCTTTAATTTTCTCTCAGTTTTCCCTCTGTAGAAGGCAGTATATTGACTGCACAAGGCAATATAGACCAGGCCATAAGAGTCACATGAACTATGTACATTGCTGGAAAAATAAAATTCCCAAGCTGTTAAAAACAGTGTTTCCCTGTTGACAATGTATCTACACTGCGGACAAGTTACACACTTAAAGGTACCAGTAGTCCTACTATTCATCCTAATTGTACCAGTATGCTCAAGATAATCTTTTATCTTAGGACCCTTACTGCAAATAATTTTAAAAGGGGTATCAAAAATGGAACTCAAGTCTGACAGTTGGGAGAATTTATGCCATTCTTTTTCTAAAATGTCCCTAATAATCTTAGAGTGCCCATTGAATTCAGTAATAAAGGCTTTGACAAATGGCTCTATATCAGTGTGCTTGTCAGCACCATGCGTGTCTGTGTTAATGTTCGCAGTATTAAGATCCTCACTTAAAATAGGCTTAAATCCACCCTGTCTACCAGCCACTACTTCATCAAGTGCCCTTTTAACCATCTCAGTGGGATACCCATGATCAAAAAAACATGTGGGATAAAGTTCTACACTCATCAAGGAATTTTGCATCATGTGAACACATCCTACAGATGCAGACAAACTGTCCCTTAACAACACCAAACATTTGGTGGTAAGGATGTGAACTATTAAAATGAAGAAGTGAGTTTGAGTGGATTCACTATACAATCTCGAAATAATGAAATGAATTTCAGTATTTCGAGACTGAACAGTCAAAAAACCACATAAACGAAAACCCACAATAACGAACACTACAATCGCGACCATTCACACACACACACACACACACACACACACACACACACACACACACACACACACACACACACACACACAAACCAGGACATAATCACACACACACACATACACCTACCTAACTAAACAAGCAAGACACACAAGCACACTTAACCTACCTATAAGCAGGGGGGCAAGCCCCCCTGCACCCCCCACATCCCTCTACTTATATATTCTAACTCCGAGGTCGCACTAAACACACAAACACACAACAAACACCACCGCACACATTCACACACACTAAAATCACTACCCATTATCTTCAAACCCACAACACTTACCTGAAACCCCAGATAAATCCACAAACCACACCACACATCATGAATGCGACACCACGATAGCGGCAGATTCTACATTTGCAGATTCGGCATAGTGTAGTTTCGGTTAACTGCACTTTCCACTATTTGGTCTCGATGTACTGAATTTCGACATTTCAGTACGTCGAGATTTTCTAGTGCATCCATTTGAGTAGGTAGGTTTTCTATATAAATCTAGACTTGAACCCCCCCCCCTTAAACTTTTCAATGGTGATATCCAAATAGTTGTCTTTATTGGTGTCATGTTGATGTGTAAACTGTAGAAAACAAGTAGTGCCTGAGATGGGGTCTATATTATAACACCAAGGTTTCAGAACTTTGAATGTTCTAATATCGACCCCTAGTAACCGAAGACTGATAACATCGAAAATTCAGAACAGCAAATTTTTTCCTAGGGAAAAAAATTGCTTTTTCAAAATGCATACACACAACGTAAACACACCAAACAAACAGTAATCCACACACATACACCTAAAATCTTACACCTAACCCTACATTAACTGTACATACACCACTATCTACCCACTTAACTTAACCCAAACCCTAACCCTAAGATCCGTCACTATCGCACACACACTCCTCACCTGCGCCCTAACCCTAACTCACCTACCCCACCCAAACCCTCACGTCCACATATTCGCACACTTACCTGACCCTTGCCCTAACCCTAACTCACCTAACCCACCCTAACCCTCACATCCACACAATCGCACACTTACCTGAACCCGACCCATAACTTTCCTCCACAGTGCTGAAAATAGCGATGCGACAAGAACGGACAACTGAATTCTTTCCCTAGGAAAGAATTTGTTTTTCTGAAACTTCGCTATTTTCAGCTTTCACTTATTAGGGGTTGATATTAGAACATTCAAAGTTTTGAAACTTCGATGTTCTAATATAGACCCCTGAGATATACTCAAAATATTCTGTCAATTTATCTTCAGTATCTACCCAAAAAACTGTTATATCATCCAAAAAACATTTGTAGAGAGTCCAACACTCATTGTAAAGTTAATTGAAATGTTCCCAATACATCAAAATCAAGTTTGGATATATTGCGGCACAATGTGCCCCCATAGCAACACCAGCAACATAGTGGAAAAATTCACCTTCAAAGAAAATGTAATTGTTTTTTAGCACTAGTTCCATCAAAATCAAATGTGTGGACTTCCTTATCTGTAAAATGACCAAACACTCTTAGAGCTTCTTCAAGCCATTGCAATCCTAATGTATGCGGAACACAAGTAAATAAGTGAATAATATCAGTGGTCACAAATTTCAGTGATTCACAAAACTGTTGCTGTTTCATGTTTCACAAAAGGTCCCAAGAGTCCTTAAGGAGATTAAAATCCCTCAAATGTATACTTTTTAACTTTACATCCATAAACTTGGCTAGAGGAGCTGTAACTGATCTTTCTGCTGATACTATTGGGCGTAAGGGGGGTCCATAACATTAAGCTCACCGTACTAATATGTATGCAGCGTAAACCATTTTGCAACTATTTTTTTCATCTATAGACAAGAGTCTTGAAAATAAATCATAAATCACTCAAATAATGTATAAATAAAGAGGAGGGTTGGCATAATGGTTAAGGTCATTACCTCAGAGACAAGGTACAGGATTTGCCTCTTACATGTGAGGGGAAACTACATAGGCTTAAAATAAAGCCCGATGGCAGATAGTTTAGTAGCTGTCTATAACCCTCTGAACCTATATTATGCGTCACCATTTCCTTTTGCATTTCTGAGGTGAGTGTAGTCATTACTCCTTCTTTTGTGTTATTTTTACCACTTACTTGTTTTGCATTAAAGCATTTTGGTTGTCCCGTTTGGTTTCTTTCTTTATTTTCAGTTGCATTTTGTCAAATTTTTCATTGCAATTTAATTGTTTTACCAAGCAGTTTGTGCATGGCATATACTGAATTGTATGTAGGTAAAATGACATAAATGTTTCAAACATGAATGATGCACTATCTCTGTGATATTAGGAGTAATTTTCCTGCCAGCCTGCTCACCTGCCATATGCATGAGAGACATGATTGTAGTTATTCTCAGATACAATGTGTCATTTTTCATTCATTCCCTACTTATAGTGGTGGGGATATAGATCTTGAATTGCTTAGACGAAACATGGTTTACTTTCAAAGGATTATTATCAAACCTGTGGTTATTACATATTTAATGATACCACTAGTACTGTAGTTTGTATTACTGGGACAGTAAAGACAACCCTGAAATATTTATATAGCAATTGTTGGAGTGTATCAACCATCAAAGTCAAGTGCTGATGACCTAGAAGAAGTCGTACATTTCTTGCATGAAACACAGGAGGGAAGAATAATAGTGTCTGGAACATAAATTTACCAGTAACAGACTGGAGCGATATTGATTCAACAACATTAGTAAGGAAATTATTTATATCATGTGCTCAGAAACAGCAATTACTTCAGATTGTCAAAAAAATGCCAGGGAATAGAGGTAGATAATTATGCCAAACCAATATCTAAACCAATACACAGATGATTTGCTTCCACGCAGTGTGTTATTAAAGAGTCACTATGTAAAACTAATTGGAATTATGCATATAGTGGAAAATCCTGTAGAAGGAATGTGGCAAAGTTTTGAGAAAGAATTTGTATGAATGCAAAAAAAAATGTCTAACATCAAGAGGACATATTTTCATAAGAACAAGATAGGTGATTAAGGTAAGAGACAAACATATAAGAAATGGAAAAGAAGTTGAGCTATAACTTTGTAAACTGAAATAAACCAGCTGAACAAACAAATGAAACACAGTGTGAGACAAGATCAAGAACAATTTGAAGAAGCTTGATATAAGGATATTGAGCATAATATGAAACCATGTTATAGATACATACGATGAAGTAAGAGTAAAGACATCCACATTTATAAACTTTCTGTAGATTCGAAAACATATTTTTAGTCACAATAGAGTATGGATATGTTTACAAAATCCTATGCAAAGCAGTTTGGCTCCACAAAGGGGGTGATAAGTTGTCCTAGTAACATACAGGTAACCTCAGCTACTGAAATTAAATTATATTGAAATAGAAATATACAAAATGGACCCAAACAAAGTACAAGAACAAGACAGAATTAGTTATAATAATCTGAAACCACTTCAGCATGAACTTAGAGTACTATTATATCTGTTATTCAGTAAGTCATTTAAATATGAAGAGATTTCTTGAGATTGGAGACATGCATTTGTTAAACTTATCTATAAGTGGTGTGGGACAAAGTTGAAGTCAAACAGGCCCATAAGTACACTTTCATATTGTAGAAAAATAATAGAGAAAGTTATTTTTGATACATAGTTCATAACTAGGCTAACTGCCCTTGCAAGCCATTTTAAGCCTAGCCAATTATCCCTTGTGAGCTTCAAACCCTGCACCTTGTGTTTGTAAGGCAAACACCTTAGCCATTAAGCCATTTGTGTCAGAATTGAAATAAATGGGTTTGAAACCATATGTCAGCAAGAAAATGTTGAAAATAGTACTACAACCACCTGAAGCATGATGTTCTATACCTATATAGTAATACAATTACAGCTATAAGTACAAAAAATATGTGTTGTGATGTAATTTATAGAGATTTAGCTTCCGCAATTGATAGGGTCATACATAAACACTTGTAAATAATTATAGCAACTAGGTTTTGATGTACTCTTCGTAAGATTGATAACTAAAAAGTTTACAGGTAAGACATAGCAAGTACCATGTGGTAATCGGACAGGTGAAATTCTAGGTTACAGCTAGGGAATCCTACAGGATTCTGTCTTGGGCATATAGTTATTTAGGTTGTATCTTTCGGATCTATTCTTAATGACTTGACAATGGCGAAATTAATTACATGTGCTACAGAGAAGGCATGTCTGCAAAACAACTTGAATAAATTGGGCACAGAAGAATAAACACACCAAAATCTAAGCATATGAGATTTGGGAGACATAGACTGAAAGGTGAATATTTAATCCAGCACACAGTGATTGACATTGAGGATTCTTTTAGAGACCTGGGTGTACGGGTAGATTCCACTTTGAATTTTTCTAATTATATCAGTTAATTGGTTATTGATAGTTAAAAGAACTATACATTGTGTAAAGAGATTTATAAAGTCTAGAAAATAAGAAATGATGAAATCTTTGTTTTTCTGGTTATATTAGACCCAAAACTGATTATGGAATATTATAATATAGAAACCTTATAAGGAAACAAGCATGAATAAATTATAAAGAGTACAACAGAAATATACTAAAGGCATCCATGGATATGAACATTTAAGTTTCATGAATAGCTAAAATATCAACCTGTACAGTGTCACATACAGACATTTGAGAGGAAACCTTATTCAGGTTTATAGGTCATTTAGACACAACTACATTAGGGAATAATCAGGGTTATCAAAAAGTAGGAGATAATCATTAGACAGCCCGTGTGGAACATTATATAGGAATGAGAGGTGTACTAATTGGTTCTCTGGGAGAGTAGTGGATTTATGGAATAGACTACCAAAGTACATTAAAACAAGCTCCAGTATGTGTTCTTCTCAGTATGTTCCATAACTCTTTCAAGTCTATATTGTATATATGTATATAATAATCAATATTGTGTAAAATTGTACTTGTTTAAAATGTACTACTGGAGCTTTTCTCCTCGGGTCTCCACTGAAAATTGGTCACAAGCCCAGTTGGACAAACCTGGTTAACAAATGTCAATAAATAAATAAATAAATATTTGCCAAGATGTCAGAGTTACAGTACTTCAATTTGCCATGACAAAGGAAATTATTTATTCAGGTGTGTTTCTTTTACTTTCTTTCATTCTTCTTGGTGGGATAATTATTTAATTATTTGAATATTTACATTCACATCAAACTCATCACTACATTGTACATATTAAAGTATACCTGATGTTTCTCAAAGAAAACTCAAGCGCACATACCTCAGGATCACCATCACACTATATATGGACTATTTCAGAATCTAGATCCCTTCTTTACTGATACTCTACTAACATAATTTTGATGCCCTCCAATAAAAAATGTCCTGTAGAAAAATAGGACACTTTCAAAACTGACACCAGGCTACCCACAACCTACTTAAGTAATAGGATGCACATCCTCATGCGGTAAGAGCAACTTTAAATTCTGCCATCTTAAATGTTATGTATATGTATGTACATATATATATATATATATATATATATATATATATATATATATATATATATATATATATATAGGTTCACTACATAATCTCGAAAGTTTGAAATACCGAATTTCAAAATCTCGAAACTATATAGTCGAAAGCCCTAAATGCCAAAAGACCAGAAGCGCGAAATTCGAAATCCCGAACGTACAGCACACATACAGCACACACATACACATAACTTCCCCCCACAATCAAACATATCATCCTACACTACAGATAAGCAGGGGGGCAATCCCCCCTGCACCCCCATGTGGGAGGCTGCACCCCCACACCCGTCCTACTTAAATATACTAACTCCGAGATCGCACAAACAGACACACAAGGGAAACTCACACCCACACATTTTACAGTCACTCACACACACACACACACACACACACACACACACACACACACACACACACACACACACATCACAGTCACAACACACACTAACACACACTAAAGCCCCTAACCAACACACTTACAAATAGGTACTTACCTGAATTCCATCTATCCATCCACAAACTGCAACGCCAGAAGCACTACTTCAATATCTCCATACATCGGGATTTTGAATTTTGCACTTTTGGTCTTTCGGTATTTAGGGCTTTCAGCTATATAGTCTCCAGATTTTGAAATTCGGTATTTCAAAATTTCGATATTATGTAATGGACCCATATATATATATATATATATATATATATATATATGTATATATATACAGAGTGAGAGAGACATAAATAGATATAAAATATAAGCAAAATCATCTGCACATTGAACTTGTACACTGAAATGTTTTTTGATATAATGTAACTTTTTTCTTAGTCATTTGCTACAATTGCCATAGCAAAGGCCAAATCAAGTAACAGCTCCCCTAAAATAACTAAAAAACATATCCTTGATGCAGAATGTAAAATCATTTAATATTCTTCCTTCAATATACAAAATTATTTTCCCATCACCTGTTTAGTATTTCTAGTATTTCTATCCTTTTTTTTTAAATTAACCATCACATCATCCTGCCTGAATAATTTGAACTTAACACCTCAGGAATCATTTTAGTTAAAAAATTATTCCTACAGTTCTGTCTTTGTGTATCCTGATAGACAGTTATTTTTTTTTTCTTAAATTTCTTTTTTAAATTCAACATTTGTAGATGTTTTGTTATGTTACAGCTGTCTGTGTGTTTACTGTATACACCATACAATATAAGACAGTGTTAAATGCCATTTTTCAGAAATTATTATACTGCATAGACTGTGCTGTTTAAAATAGCTTGGTTTTTAAACTTCCTGGATTTATTTATTTTATTTATTTAGTTACTGACATTTGATTACTGGAAAATGTCTGATTGTGTAGGTACCAATTTACAGCAGACACCCGTGGAAAAACTTTCCAAAGTATTTCCAAATATTTTAAAGATAATGATTCTTTAAAAATAATACTAAAAACAAGTACAGTTTTAATAATTATACTAAATTATACATAATATGAAAACATTGGGTGAAAATAGATACGAGTTGTGTTTTAAAGTTTAGTTTTAAATGGGTTATAGCTAGCATGGTCAACACTGTTAACAAAATGAAAAAAAAATAATTAAACAAACAAAATATTGCAAAATCTAAAGTTTTGATAAAAATATAAAACATGTAAGCTCTCATTGGAAAAATACAGCTACTTTTGAAACAAATTAGAAGGATGGAACCAAATATTCCTCTCCAAAGCAAAGATTTTTAGAAGAACATCTGAGTAAAGCTACCTTTGGGACATCTTGAATCTCAAGTCTGTGTATTCTTGTTGTAAAGGAGAAAGAAATTTGATCAGAACAAACCATTTCATTATAAACTTACCAAAATGTGTGATTACAGACCTCTGAAATGCTAATGCATATCTATCTATCTATCTATCTATCTATCTATCTATCTATCTATCTATCTATCTATGTATCTCTAGTTATATAAAATCTAGAGAATTCAATTTCAAACACATAATGCTTTTTCCCAATAGTAGATAACAGTGTTGGCAAATATGGGGGCACATCACCATACAGATACTTCTAAATATATTCTTCTAAATATATTATTCATCAGAAAGTATAAAATTGTTACTCATAATCAATTTTCATACAATTTCTAAAGTGTTCTTATGCAGAAAACATCATACAATTAAAATATCCCTAAACCAGGCCAGACACACATTATATGGAATAACTGAAAACAAATCAGCTGCATCAGTCGTGACAAAATCAAACTGTCTAAATAAATCACGAGTTAATCATGTCAAAAAGTGCCATAAATCTTTTAACAAATCTAGATATAACTGTGTGAGTGATTTTCATTTCTGGTCAACAAATAATACCATAGTCTGGGTTGTAAAACCACCCACTACAACAATTCAATGTATTGGTAAATTGTCCAAGCACTTATGAACTTTTGGAATTAAAAAAAATGCTGGGGGGGTTAGGATCTTTAGGACTGTTATATAATGATTCTTGGTTAAGTTTTTCCTCTAAAAGGAGAAATGATTATTACTTTTAGCTTAGAGGATAATATTTTTACTGATATTATATGTAAAACGGGTCTTTGATTAATGATGATGATAATTTTAGAGACTGGACAAGTGATTCTGCTAAGCTTTATTTAAAGGGGAAAATAACTTAAAATCACTGCTACAGTCCGAAAATACGAAAATAATAAAGTGAGAAAGAAACAAAGGATGGTACTTTTACCTGGGATGCATGTAATCATTGTACATTTATTTTATTTATTTATTTATTTTATTTTACATTTGATGACCGGTAATGTCCACCTGAGCTAAGTAGCCCTTTTTCAGTGGAGGCCTGAGGAGAAAAGCTCCAAGAGAGATTACATGATTGATATACAAAGTAGTAATACATAGACCAGTCACAAAAAGTGTACATAATATAAGACTCATACAATCTTAATTACAATGCAGTTTAAAAAGTAATAAAAACATATTTACATGTGATTAAATCTGGAGCATGTTGATATAAGAATTAGAATACAGTTGTTAGGGATAGGAGATGGACCTAGGAAAGAGTTCAAAGCTAGAGGACACAGGTTTATGCAGGATGGTTACACTGACATATCCATTTGGTTTGTAGGTATTGTTTGGTGTCTGTTTTGAATTATTGTTGTTGTTGGAGGGTCCTAATATCTAGTGGTAGATTATTCCAAGTCTTAGCAGGGTTAAAACTGTAGAGACTTTGCCCTATTTTGGTTTTAGGTTTATGAATTTGTAATAACCCTTGGCTGGAACTACAAAGAGATCTTGTTGGGGTGTAGTGAGAGATTAGAGTAAAGAGAGTTGGACAATAAGAGGGTTTGTGGAGAATTGAATGAATGATCTTAGTTAGTAGGAGAAGGTTGGGCAGTTCTAGCTAGTGTAGTTCTTTCAAAGAGATACAGTGATGGAAGTTATATATATTTTGTGCAGCAAATCTGGCAATCTTATTGTAAGTTGTTTCTAGTTTGGCTAATAGTCCAGTGTAAGGTTAGTTAGAATTTGAGAACTATAGCGTAAGGTGGGTAAGAGGTAAGAGTTAGATAGGGTTAACTTAGCTTCCTAATTAAGAAATTTCCTGTTACAGTACAGTAATCCTAACTTGTGATGCATTTTCTTCATACAATTGTTGATATGTAAATCAAACTTTAAGTGGTCATCAACGATGACACCTAGTAATTTAGTGCTATTGTCTACCTGTATGGGGGTATTATTTAGAGACTGTATAGTGAAGGATGATTTGATGTGGTGAAGGTTTTTTGGAAGAAAGAGTAGTAGATTAGTCTTGTTTGGATTGAGAATGAGTTGGTTGTTGGATAGCCAGTTCTCTACTAAGTTAAAGGAAGTTTGAGCAATTGATGCAAGTTGAGTTATAGATTCAGCAACTGAGATGACTGTAGAGTCATCTGCATACTGTATAATAGATGAGTCAGGACAGGAAGAGGAGAGAAGATTGGTAAAGATATTGAAAAGTAATGGACCAAGGATGGATCCTTGTGGAACACCGGTTTTAATGCTGAGCAAAGAGGAGTGGGCTGAATGCTATTTTACTGACTGGTAGCAATCAGAGAGGTAACTTTTAAACCAGGATACAGTAGCATGTGAGAAATTAAGGTTTGTGAGTTTCTGCAGAAGGAGAGCATGAGAGACTCTGCCAAAGGCCTTTGAGAGGTCTAAGAACAGACAGGAGATAAGCTTATTGTTGTCTCTGGCAAGTGATACAGTATTAAGGAAAAAGAGGAAGGCTGTAGTAGTGCCATGGTTGGGACGAAAGCCATGGTGAGTAGGTGTGAGTAGATTCTCTAGAAAAAGGTATTGCATTGTTTGTTTGTGTATACATTTTTCTAGAAGTTTGGAGAGAGAGGTGAGAGTATGACAATGGGTCTAAAGTTGGATGTATCTGTGGAGTTACCTTCTTTATGTATAGGAAGGGTATAGAATTGTTTCCAGATAGTAGGAACAGTTGATTCTGAGATGGAGTGATTAATTAGTATAGAAACTGGAAGAGCAAAGGGATCAGCAGCAATCTGTAGGAAAGAAGAGGGGATGTTGTCAACAGATGTGGAGCATGGTTTTAATTTGGATAAAAGTGTTTTGATAAAGTTGGTGGAAACTGGTGTTAAGGAAAAAGTATTTATAGAGCTGTCTTTTGGTGGCGGTCTGTGATATTCATATTATTATTATGGATAGCTTGGTTGGGGATGGGGTTAATCAGTTTTGCTATTGTATCAATAAAGTAAGAGTTAAAGATTATGGCAGTTTCCTCATGTGTTTTGTGAGGACATGGTTTTGGAGAGCTTGGGGAGTCTGTGTGTAATACTTGGTTAACTGAGTTCCAGAACTTGCTGTGATTTGATTTAAAGGAGGAGGGTGGATTAAAATAGTTTTTCTTGTCTGTATTTTTATGTTTTTTGGCCAAATTTCTTAATTGTTTAAACTTTTGCAAGTCTGGTTGGAGTTTGATTTTTGTCCAGGTTTTCCATGCCTTATCCTTATTTTTTAGTAATGCCCACATGTTTTTAGTTAACCAAGGAGCTGAATTTGATTTAATACGAAGTGTTCGGAGAGGTGCAAGAGAATTGAGAATATTTAGGAATGCTGCTCCACCTCAAAAAATCCAAATCCATCAGGACCATGAGAGCTAAAGACTTAAACCTCGGCACAAGTATGAATAGGACATGCTGGAGGGATAGATTCATAACCCAGAGGCTTCCCATGCTTTGGAACAGGATCCCAGTTCGTATTAGGCACTGACTCTCTTCAAGAGAAATCTTGACGAGTGGATGGGAGATCGTAAGTTTACCCCAGGGGTCACATCTGTGTCACTGCTAGACAGGGGCACAGTAAACTAATTCTATTATATAAGGGGACCTTCACTGTGTCACTACTAGACAGAGGCACAGTATTCTAGATTTATTCTTTACATTTTTGTACCATTTCATGGGGTGGCAAAAGCCACATCACTATGGCTAGGCTTACAAATGCCCCAGGGCAGACAGCCTAGTACTATACTATGAAACTATGAAACTATGAAACTGAACTGCCTCATCTAAGGGGAGATGTTGTAAGGGCATCCAGTTTACTTCAGAAAGGAGAGATCTGAAGACTGCAGGGTCAAAGTTTGTTAGTTTGTGGCATTTTATGGACCTATGGGGTTTATGATATTGGGGTGTGTATCTCAGTACTTTTATGTATAACAATGACAAAATAATTATTATAAATAATGTTCATTTATTTGCTAAGGAATTGTTTACTTGTTGGACTAATGGTGTCATTTAGCTTGTGGTATACAAAGCCTGTGAATGCTTTTACATTGGCAAGACTGTTAGAAGTCTATGCAAGCATATTTATGAAAATTGTTACAATAAAATGAAATACAACAGGAACACAGTGGTTCTTGGTATAATGAAATACAACCTAACTTATGTGCTATTTAAACATACACAAATGTGTTGGATTCACTGAGTTTATTTTTTGGGCTAGAAAAGTTAGACAAGGACTAACTGGGTGGGGGATAGAAGGAATTGAGCAAGGAAAAAAAGAGCTTAATGAGAATGAAATGTGATACATTTCCTGGGTTGAAGGAGTGCATATCTATTGCTAATATTTCAAAAAGATGTAGGAATATCATTTAATATTTTATTCTTAAGTTTTTTAACATATCCTACATTTTTCACTTAATATTGTAGTCTTAGATAACTTGTGCAATATTTACTTGTTCATTTTAATTACTATTATATTGTTAGATGGTTTATTTTACTTATCCATTATTGGCTGTGATTTCATATGTGATCTATTTAAAGGTAATTATTCAGTGGATGCATTGTTCTGATGATTGTTGAGATTAGAAACGCTCAACGTTACGTGTTTCCCTGACACACAAATTGTCTTGGCTTTTTTGCCTGGGGGGATTTCATGCCTTGCAAAATATTTCTCCTGATTGTGTTTCCATTGCGCTGTTTCTTAAGAAGTGAACAGCAATTTATAATATAAGCAAGATCTTACATCCTTTGCAAAATACACAGTATATGCACCAAATATGGAAGGGCAAATTGTTCCACATTCTTGGACTAGAAAAACTCTTATTTTGTTTTACTTGGGAAAGGAGAATAGAAAGGTCGACTGAGGAATGGGGTAACGAGTTAAAAACACTGGGATTGTTTTGATACCATTATGACTGGGGAGGTTTCCTATTGTGGATTTACACACATACAGTTCCAGGTGTATTATAGAAAACAAAATAAGTAAAGCTTTTGTTCTGCTGTCCACGGATTTTGATTCTGCCTCAGCTATTCTGTGAAATGAAAAAAATTGTTGTAGTAAATGTGACTAGAAAATTATCTCACTTTCTATCAGATAATTGACAATGTTTCCATCAGCTAGAAATCTGCTACCCTTTAATGGGCAGATATAAGTGCACAGCTAAGCAAGTCATCATTATTATATAGGGCAAAAGAGCAGTTTGATCTAAATATGCACATAAGACACAATCAGTGGCTTCTGATCAGGATTTGGACTAGTATTTTAAAATCCTTCAGGACTGAGAGCTGTATTTTGAAATCCTTCAGGAGTGGGATCTTTATTTTGAAATCCTTAGATAAAGCAATATGAATAGTGATGTATGAACAGTACATGCATCAGCTAGTTGTTATTTACTAATATCATACAGTCAGCTCTGTCTCAAGTACCTCTGCCATACTTCTGTTCCACAAATAGATCATGGAGCAATATTGTGAGGTAGAACAATGAACAGATTTGGGCTGAACAATTCAGCTGTCAGCATCAGCAAAAGTGAATGCTACATTTTGTTTAGTGGTTCCCATGTTGTTATGTTCTTAATATAATTAAATTTGCACCAAAATTAAAAATATTTGCTACATTCTGATTTGTAGCTCAGACACACTGAATAATAATACTGTCTTCTCTCTCATATACTAATATGTAGTGCACCTTTGTAAGCACTCTTAATACTGGGTCTCTCACTGGGAACTAAGTACTGGCAGTGCTTGCTAAGGCCTATACAGTCTTTCAAAGCTGATAAAACATTTTGAAATTTTATTTCTCTATAATTAGTAGTATGTGGAACAGATAAAGCTCAATGCACTGCAAAGAATTCTAGTCTAGTCTCTAACTGTAACCTAGTAATTATAAATGAAAAACACGAATCTGCCACCAAAGCTATAGAACTCACTTGTCCTGCACAAAACAGATCCAGAGTAAAAAGCAAAACATCAGGACTTGGAGACGGCTGTAGAATCTAGTATAAAAATCTTTATTCGACACAAGCGCTTTTCTGGGTCACCCCACTTTTTCAGATGTCTAATACATTTTAAAAACAGCACTTGGTTTAAATGTACACCCTCTTGGAACACATGATTAAAATACATTGTTCTCATGTGAACAAGCACTTTCAATTTAAAGCAGCATTCTACAAGGTACATGCCATTAACTGGACTAGAAGGCTGAAACATATATATATATATATATTCTTCTAAAAGCCTATTTATAAAATATCTAGGTCATGATTCAAAATTGCATAACATTTTAATGTACAATCACAAGAGCATAAAATGTATCTGCACATATTTACATTCTCCACTTGTGTTCTTCAAACACATACTAGCCTGTAACAAGAAGTCAGTAATTTATTATACAAACAGTTCCACAGCACAGCTTACCTAAAAAGCTGCCTAGACTTTAATTTAGGATGCAGGGGTATATATTCATTTCCATGACCTCTGTCAGCCCTTAGTCTGGCCCAGGTTCTCAAAATGCATAGACGCTTTCAAAGACCAAGAATGAGCTCAGATGAAGTTTCAGCTCATGATTTACAAGCTGCAACTGTGATTGACAATGAGGGCATGCCCACGAGTGATGTCACACCCATTACAATGCTGACTGGCTTTGAAGACAACAACACTAGTTCAACCGCTACTGTTTCTTCAATAAATTCGCATTTTATAACTTCAAATGGAACAGGAGCTAGACTGAAGACATTTGAAGTTAAAGCGATGGTTCATCAGTCAGCTGAGAAGATGACACCTTCCAGAAGAACTGACTTGAACACTAAATTCCCTTTAGGGCAACGTCAGCTGTCCTTTCCTTTTCCTGTGAGGGATTTAAACAGGGTGAAAGACCAGCGCCTGAGAGGAAGGAGCAGAAGTTGACAGAAGAGAAAGACAGGCGACCAAATGATGAACCAGGGGAATATAAAGAAGGCCTTCTTCAAGGAAGGCTAGTATAGAATCTTTCTGACTATGTTTTAAATGAGAATGAACTCAGTATTTTACAAAATGGGCTCACATACATTCCTACAAGGTACTGTGATTTAACAGATGCTATTTTTGCCATCATATTTTACTAGAAATGTGATGTTGAAATTGTTAGATAATGAAGCTAAAAATGTTATTAATACTAGTGTTAATACTTTTAGGAAACCTAGTCTGTATGTACCACAGCTAAACCCTTTATTAAATGCTTTTGAGCAACTTTGCATAGATGTTTTTTACAAGATAGCTGGTAATAGGAATAAACATGGGTTTAATTTAAGCAGGCAAGAACATCTTGCTTTGAAATGTCTGCAAAAGAATGAAGACATTTTTAAAAGACCTGCTGATAAAGGTGGCCCTATTGTAGTGTTGAATACAGTTGCATACAATAGAATGATGCATGGAATGTTGAATGACAATAAATTTTATGTAAAAATTAAAGCTCATCAAGTTAAACAGATGTCTAGTAAGGTAGTCATTAAATTAAAGGAGATATGGCAGAATGGGCTGATTAGCAAGGATATGTTAGATTATTTTGTCATTGAACATCCCACTACCCCGGTTATACAAGTGTTACCTAAAATTCATAAAAGTGTAAGGTATCTCCCTATGCGCCTGATAGTATCTGGAAGGAATTGGTGCACAGAACCATTCTCAATATACTTAGAGAAATTTTCGAGACCTAAGATTAATAAATTACAGCATATTTTAAGAGATACAGAACATTTTTTGACTGACTTGTTCAAGTATACACAAGACTCTGAGGTGATGCAGGAGACATATATGGCAAGCCTTGATGTGGTGTCATTATTTATAGTGATACTGAATGACGTAGGAATAGAGACCATCTGTACTTTTTTAAGGGAGATTTTCATGGTTGACTCATATTATAGAGTTGAGGAGACCCTGAAGAGGTGGAGATATGCTTTAGAGAGGAGATGAATGAAGGTCAGCAGGGCTAAAACAGAATATATGTGTGTAAATGAGAGGGAGGGTAGAGGAATGGTGAGGATGCAGGGAGTAGAGTTGGTAAAGGTGGATGAGTTTAAGTACTTGGGATCAAAAGTTGAGAGTAATGGTGAGTGTGGAAGAGAAGTGAAGAAGAGTGTACAGGCAGGGTGGAATGGGTGGAGAAGAGTGTCAGGAGTGATTTGTGACAGACGGGTACCAATAAGAGTGAAAAGGAAGGTCTACAAGAGGGTAGTGAGACCAGCTATGTTATATGGGTTGGAGACGGTAGCATTGTCGAAAAGGCAAGAGTCAGAGCTGGATGTGGCAGAGTTAAAGAAGTTAAGATTTGCACTGGGTGTGACTAGGATGGACAGGATTAGGAATCAGTATATTAGAGGGTCAGCTCAGGTTGGACAGTTTGGAGACAAAGCAAGAGAGGCGAGATTGCGTTGGTTTGGACATGTGCTGAGGAGGGATGCTGGGTATATTGAGAAAAGGATGCTAAGGATGGAGCTGCCAGGAAAGAGGAAAAGAGGAAGGCTTAAGATGAGGTTTATGGATGTGGTGAGAGAGGACATGCAGGTGGTTGGTGTGAAAGAGCATGATGCAGAGGACAGGAAGAAATGGAAACAGATGATCCGCTGTGGTGACCCCTAATGGGAACAGCTGAAAGAAGATGATGATAGAGCAAGTAAGTCAGCTTTTAAGCATTGTGTTAGAGAACAATGTTTTGAGGGGAGATCATTATTGGCAGTCTAATGGTGTAGCTATGGGCACCTAATGTGCCAATAGCTACGCCAATGCCGTAATGGCAGTGTGGGAAACTAAGTTTATATTGAAGGATCCCTATGCGGACAGAGTGCATTTTTTGAGGAGGTTTGTGGATGATCTCTTCATTTTGTGGAGAGGAAACACTGAAGAAATGGAGAAGTTTGTGCACTATATTAATCAAACCTGTACATTTTTGAAGTTTACACAAACGTATTCTATGAAAACAGTAAATGTCTTAGATGTTAATGTTGAAAAGAAAAACAAAGGCGCTGTGGTTACTCGTCTGCATAAGAAAGAATGCCATGGAAACCATTTATTAGCCAAAGATAGTATGCACCCCCCGTATATTTTCTGAAATGTCATTCAGAACCAGTTTTATAGAGCTTCAAGACTGAATGTGACAGATGAAGATTTTGTTCATCAAGTTGAGCAAAACTATCAGTGATTTATTAGAAAGAGGATATCATATTAATGCTATACAGAGCAGCATTAAGGAAGTGAGTAAACAGAGGTGTTCAAAGGCCAAACCATATTTCTCTAGGAGTGAAGACTTTAGAGAAGGACATAGTGATCGACAGAATATCAATATCAGAACTAGAATATCATTCTATCACTCTAAAGATGCATGGATGTATAAGAATGTGATAGAGAAACATCGGAATATATTGAGATTAGATAAGACCATTAGTAGTCTAATAGATGTGAAACCCAAGTATTTACTGAAGAACTATAAATCTTTGAAGAGACAGTTATGTCAACCTAAGGTTAATCATAGGAAGCATGACCCTACAAGATCAGCTATAGAGAAAGGTACAAAAAATGTGTCAGATGTAATTTTTGTAAATATATAGACAGTACTTCTAAGTTTGAACATCCAAATCAGTTAAAGACATATGAGTTTGGCATCAATGCCACCTGTAAAAGAGAGCACCCAGTCTATTTGGCCCCTTACACAGTGTGCCGTAGTTTCTATGTAGGGAAGACAGACAGGTCTCTGAAGGCAAGAACATGTGAACACATTTATGTCATCCATAAAAAGAACAAAGTGAATGCCTTGGCTAGACACACTATTAACAATGATATGGAACATGTCTTTAATTTTTTTGTTATAGGGAGAACATATGAGAGTATAAGAGGGGGGGACCTACGGAACATCACTGAAGAGCTTGAAGCTAAGTGGATAGTAAGATTATGGGCTGATAGAGGTCATGGATTAAATTAACATATACCCCTAAGTTATAGTCTAGGCAGCTTTTTAGGTAAGATGTGCTGTGGAATTGTTTGTATAATAAATTACTGACTTCTTGTTACAGGCTTCTATGTGTTTTGAACAACACAATTGGAAAATGTAAATATGTGCAGATACATTTTGTGCTTGTGATTGTACATTAAAATGTTATGCAGTTTTGAATTATGATCTAGATATTTTATAAATAATCTTTTAGAAGTGTATATATATGTTTCAGACTTCTAGTCCAGTTAATGACATGTACCTTGTGGAATGTTGCTTTAAATTGAAAGTGCTTGTTCACATCAGAACAATGTATTGGTGGGTTTTAATCATGTGTTCCAAGAGGGTGTACATTTAAACCAAGAGCTGTTTTTAAAATGTATTAGACATCTGAAGAAGTGGGGTGACCCACGAAAGTGCTTGTGTCGAATAAAGATTTTTATACTGGATTCTACAGCCGTCTCCAAGTCCTGGTGTTTTGCTTTTTAACCTTTTAATTATGTTTTTGCAACATAGATGCCAAGATTTTCCTCTTGAGCTTCACTATTGATTAGCATCCCTTGTCTGTTCATAATAACGTGGATATGATCAGAAACCTGCTCATAATCCTCTGTATTTTAGAAAGTACTATATTGATAGTCATGAAATATTAACTACACAGTGAATTAAGTAAAATATATTATGACTGAATTATGTTTGTTTATTGCATTTATTACTTGCCTGCATATTATATTTACTATTATTAGTGTAATGGTATTCAGACAAATGCCAAAAAAAATGAAACCAAAACAGTGGTTTGTAAACACTTCTGCATGATAGAATTGTAAATGACAGAAATGAGACAATCCAGATGAAACTTTTAAATCAAACATGAAAACAGGTTTTAAGGAAAGAATATGAAATAAATGTGCACATAGGGCATAATACGTGTGTTACTAGCTGTATTGTGTGACCTGAGTAAACTGCATATTAAAACACTGTGGCAAATTCAGTTGGGACCAATAGATGGAGGCATCAAAATGTACTCAGGATCGATATCCTCATGCCTTTGCCCTGGTTCCTCTCATTTTCCTTGTATACAAATCATTCACTATCAGCCTATCCTGAGCTATGTATAGCCCTCTATGTTACTGACATAATTTTTCACAGAGGGGGCAGAAGAATTTCAGAAAAACCTGTTAAAGAGATCACTACTCTGTTTTACATAGATAAGTAACAGAACGTCTATCTTTAATCCATATAAAACAAGACATAAAGATAAATGGCCATAACAATAATAGTGTTGAACAGGTCAGTCATTTCAAATATGTAGGCATTTGACTTTACCCATCCCATATAGTAAAGACCCACACTAAAAAATGTACAGCTTTACTAGTGAAACAGCTAACATATAACTAAACAGTAGCATATATTTTAATTTTTCTTTCAAGAGCTATAAGAAATGGAATTTTGATACATATGCATTTTCTGCTGTCAGCCCTTCTGTTGCCAAAGCAGCATGAATGCATGATACCATTATTGTATTCATGTCACTTTCTTCAGCTACTGTTCTTTTAGCTGATCAGGTTATCTTGTTACCTTAAAACCACTAATGGTTTTCACAGCTTCATTTTCAAGCACATTTTAATCAGATGTGTTTCTTGCCTGTGTAAGTAGATGCCCCATTGGAATTTCTTTATTTCTTTCTTTTTAAGGACATGGTATTTACAATTATCAGACTGCATACACGGATTTGTGTGCAGGATTTCTGTTTATAGAGATCTACAATTTATAGCTCCCTGTCTTCAAATGTACACTCAAGATGAAAATTCTGTTTTATCATAGTTGACTGTTGAACTTTGAAGTTTTTATTAGTAGACCTCATATAATAGATGAAATCATCTGGCTTAGTCTGTATTCTTGTCCAAAATAGTATATTAAATGTGCAAATAAATGCTACTATTTGAGTCATGAAAGGGATTAGCTACTCTTAGCTACTATTTATTAGATTTTAACCACCTTAAGTATATGTTTGTATACATACAGATTATTGTACCCATGATAACTATGCCTTAATATATGTAAATGTTTCCTTACAAAGAAAATTCAGGGTCTTCAAGATGTCTTATGCGGACAGACTGAAATCATTATCAATTTACTCTATATTGTACAGACTGCTCAGAGGTGACCTTTGCCTTGCATATAGAGCAGTCTGTGATCCAGCTTTAATGGAAATGCTGCACATTCTCAAGTCAAATGACACATGGGTCACTCAAGCAAAGGACCTGAACCTGGTATGTGACATCAACAAAACTTGCTGGAGAGACAGATTTGTCTCACAGAGTTTGTTCCACCTTTGGAACAAGTTTCCCATTCATGTTAAAGTCCCTCGTTGGCCCTATTTAAGCATAATTTGGACAATTGGATGTGTAACCGGAAATTCACCCTGGGGGTTCTAACTGTGTCCCTCTTGGGTGCTGATTTTAGTGTCTGCTTGAACCAGACACCCTTAGGAACACCAGTTGAACTTGGCTAGGCTTGTAAGGGCCCTGGGACCATTAGCCTAGTGACCTCTTATGATCCTATAAATAGCTTAGTTCATTCCTAAACCATATGCAAATTCAAGTGTTTGCACTGTGATAGTTTGAAAAATATTAACTACTGTCATTTTGAAATCTTGTTTTGTTTGAAAATGCAGATTTCATTCCCAGGTCCAGCACCTGTTGTCACTATGTATATAAAGGTTGCCACCTCTGTTAACACATCTGTGTTGACAGAACTTCCACATAAAGATATTGCATCCATGGTACAGTCCCAGTGGTGTGTCTGTGTTCACATTTATAACACAAGTAAGGAAGCCAGTCATTTTTTAAGTCTCAGGCATCACCAGAGTTCACATTGTGTTTCTGCGGTGCTCTCCTATACTGTACAACGCATGTGTAGATGTTCACTCATTTGTTCTACGGTGCTCTCCTATACTGTACAACGCATGTGTAGATGTTCACTCATTTGTTCTACGGTGCTCTCCTATACTGTACAATGCATGTGTAGATGTTCACTCATTTGTTCTACAGTGTTCTCCTATACTGTACAATGCATGTGTCGATGTTCACTCATTCGTTCTACGGTGCTCTCCTATACTGTACAATGCATGTGTCGATGTTCACTCATTCGTTCTACGGTGCTCTGCTATACTGTACAATGCATGTGTAGATGTTCACTCATTTGTTCTACGGTGCTCTGCTATACTGTACAATGCATGTGTCGATGTTCACTCATTCTTTCTATGGTGATTTCCTATACTATACAATGCATATGTAGATGTTCACTCATATGTTCTACGGTGCTCTCCTATACTGTACAACGCATGTGTAGATGTTCACTCATTTGTTCTACGGTGCCCTCCTATACTGTACAATGCATGTGTAGATGTTCACTCATTTGTTCTACGGTGCTCTCCTATACTGTACAATGCATGTGTAGATGTTCACTCATTTGTTCTACGGTGCTCTCCTATACTGTACAATGCATGTGTAGATGTTCACTCATTTGTTCTACGGTGCTCTCCTATACTGTACAATGCATGTGTCGATGTTCACTCTTTTGTTCTACAGTGTTCTCCTATACTGTACAATGCATGTGTCGATGTTCACTCATTTGTTCTACGGTGCTCTGCTATACTGTACAATGCATGTGTCGATGTTCACTCATTTGTTCTACAGTGTTCTCCTATACTGTACAATGCATGTGTCGATGTTCACTCATTTGTTCTACGGTGCTCTGCTATACTGTACAATGCATGTGTCGATGTTCACTCATTTGTTCTACAGTGTTCTCCTATACTGTACAATGCATGTGTAGATGTTCACTCATTTGTTCTACGGTGCTCTCCTATACTGTACAACGCATGTGTAGATGTTCACTCATTTGTTCTACGGTGCTCTCCTATACTGTACAATGCATGTGTAGATGTTCACTCATTTGTTCTACGGTGCTCTCCTATACTGTACAACGCATGTGTAGATGTTCACTCATTTGTTCTACGGTGCTCTCCTATACTGTACAATGCATGTGTAGATGTTCACTCATTTGTTCTACAGTGCTCTCCTATACTGTACAATGCATGTGTAGATGTTCACTCATTTGTTCTACGGTGCTCTCCTATACTGTACAACGCATGTGTAGATGTTCACTCATTTGTTCTACGGTGCTCTCCTATACTGTACAATGCATGTGTAGATGTTCACTCATTTGTTCTACGGTGCTCTCCTATACTATACAACGCATGTGTAGATGTTCATTCATTTGTTCTACGGTGCTCTGCTATACTGTACAATGCATGTGTCGATGTTCACTCATTTGTTCTACAGTGTTCTCCTATACTGTACAATGCATTTGTAGATGTTCACTCATTTGTTCTACAGTGTTCTCCTATACTGTACAACACATGTGTCGATGTTCACTCATTTGTTCTACAGTGTTCTCCTATACTGTACAATGCATGTGTCGATGTTCACTCATTTGTTCTACGGTGCTCTGCTATACTGTACAATGCATGTGTAGATGTTCACTCATTTGTTCTACGGTGCTCTCCTATACTGTACAATGCATGTGTAGATGTTCACTCATTTGTTCTACGGTGCTCTCCTATACTGTACAATGCATGTGTCGATGTTCACTCATTTGTTCTACGGTGCTCTGCTATACTGTACAATGCATGTGTAGATGTTCACTCATTTGTTCTACGGTGCTCTGCTATACTGTACAATGCATGTGTCGATGTTCACTCATTCTTTCTACGGTGATTTCCTATACTATACAATGCATATGTAGATGTTCACTCATTTGTTCTACGGTGCTCTCCTATACTGTACAATGCATGTGTAGATGTTCACTCATTTGTTCTACGGTGCTCTCCTATACTATACAACATGTATGCAGATGTTCACTCATTCATTCTACACTGCTCTTCTATACTATACAACGCATGTGTAGATGTTCAGTCATTCATTCTACAGTGCTCTCCTGTACTATACAACACGTATCTAGATGTTCACTCATTCGTTCTACAGTGCTCTTTTATACTATACAACATGTATGCAGTTGTTCACTTCTTCATTCTACGGTGCTCTCCTATACTATACAACGCATGTGTAGATGTTCACTCATTCGTTCTACAGCACTCTCCTATACTATACAACATGTATGCAGATGTTCACTCATTCGTTCTGCGGTGCTCTCCTATACTATACAACACATATCTAGATGTTCACTCATTCGTTCTACAGTGCTCTCCTATGCTATACAACACGTATCTAGATGTTCACTCATTCGTTCTACAGTGCTCCCCTATACTATACAACATGTATGTAGTTGTTCACTCCTTCATTCTACAGTGCTCTCCTATACTATACAACATGTATGTAGTTGTTCACTCCTTCATTCTACGGTGCTCTCCTATACTATACAACACGTATGTAGATGTTCACTCATTCGTTCTACGGTGCTCTCCTATACTATGCAACATGTATGTAGATGTTCACTCCTTCATTCTACGGTGCTCTCCTATACTATACAACATGTATGTAGATGTTCAATCATTCGTTTTACGGTGCTCTCCTATACTATACAACATGTATGTAGATGTTCACTCCTTCATTCTACGGTGCTCTCCTATACTATACAACATGTATGTAGATGTTCACTCATTCGTTCTATGGTGCTCTCCTATACTATACAACATGTATGTAGATGTTCACTCCTTCATTCTACGGTGCTTTCCTATACTATACAACATGTATGTAGATGTTCACTTATTCGTTGTACGGTGCTCTCCTATACTATACAACATATATGTAGATGTTCACTCCTTTATTCTACGGTGCTCTCCTATACTATACAACAAGTAACCCAACTTCATGCCCTTCTAGATACCCATAGCTTTGACATCCTCTGTCTAACAGAAACATGGTTAAAGCCGAAGACCAAAGACAATGAAATCATTCCCCAAGGATACAATATACTAAGACTAGACCGTATAAAAAGTATGGGTGGTGGAGTTGCAGTCTTTTTCAAAGAGGGACTTCAAATCTCCACCTTACCATTTGACCCACCACAAGATAGTAAAGCTGAAGTACTTGTCACTAAATTTCAAATAAACCATAACAAATCTTTATATATTATCTGCATCTACCTTCCACCTGGTAATAATATTAGCACCATAGAAAACATCCTAACCTGGGTGTCCTCTATATACCCCCAAGAAACTATTATACTTGGTGATTTTAATACTGATTGGAAAACTGTCAAAGCTGATAATCCCTCCTCCCATATCAACCTTCATGGATTCAGTCAAACTATCATAACCTCTACCAGAATCAACAAACCAAATAAAAAAGAGAGCATCCTAGACTGGATTCTTATAAATAGACAAAAACAAACAACACAGGAACTCTACCAGATGATGTTAGTAATCATACTTTAACCTATATCCTTAGGCATAAAAATGATATCTCTAATCCCCCCATCTATAGAAACATACGTGCCAATAAACACTTCAACCCAACATTATTCCAAAATGAACTAAGTGCTTGTAACTGGAACCCTCTAAAAACTCTACCACTTCAAGAAGCTGTTGACTATCTAAACTCCAATTTCCTATCTATCCTTGACAGGCATGCACCCAAAAGGACCATTAGAATGAAAGCCAAGCCAGCCCCCTGGCTTACTAATGAAACCAAACAAAAGATCTTACTTAGAAATAAAATCTGGGCAAAGTGGAGAGCTAACAAAAATATTTCTGATCAACAACTTTTTAAGCAACTGAGAAATACTACAAAAAAGGCAATACTTACAGACAAAAAGAACTACTACTGTAAAATACAGCAAAATCACCAAAATAACCCCAGAAGTCTCGGTCTAGTGTATATAAACTCCTTTCCCCAGGGCACTCCCATACACCTATCCCGCTTCAGGCAGACCCTAACACCCCCCACCAAACAGCCAATGCCTTCAACTCCTTCTTTACAGAAACCATACAAACACTAGCAAGCCAACTTACTCCAGACAGCTCAAACCTTGCCACGTCCATACCTAGTACTCTACCAGTATTCTCTATTCAACCAATATCTACCACTTTCATCTACAAACTCATCCAAAAACTTAGGCCTTGTACCCCTTCTGCTGACCAGTTACCTTCTGAATACCTCCAAAAAGCAGCCAAAGTAATTTCCTATCCTATATCCATCCTCATAAATAGAACCATTAAGGAAGGTTACATTCCAAACATCTGGAAAATCTCCCATATCATTCCCCTTCACAAAGGTGGCAACTCAAATGACTACTCAAACTATCGACTAATAGCACTCTTATCACCCTTAGAAAAAATCATGGAAAAATGCGTTCATCATCAACTTTTAAACCATTTAACACAAAATAACATAATAGCTAAATGTCAGCATGGTTTTAGGCCATCTCATAGTACCACAACCGCTCTGTTATCCTTTACAGATGTTATAAATAGAAATCGTAATAAGAACAACCTCTCATCTGCACTCTTTATTGACCTCTCCAAAGCTTTTGAAATGGTTAACCATGCACTTCTGATCAACATTCTTGAATCCTTCTCTCTTGACTCTTTAGCTATTAAATGGTTCAGGTCCTACCTAACCAATAGACAACAAGCAGTTCTCTGGGCAAATAATATATCATCCCTTCTACCTGTTACACTGGGAGTCCCTCAGGGCTCCATTCTAGGCCCACTTCTTTTTTCTGTTTTTATTAACAACCTGCATATAGCAATCCCACAGGCCACCTGCATTCAATATGCAGATGATTCAACATTAATTTGCTCAGCAACCTCACCATCTGCACTACATTCCCTCACTCAGAATGTATTTAACACAGTAAAAACATGGTTCACAAAACGTTGTCTCCTTCTTAATGCGAAAAAAACCAAGCTCCTTCTCTTTACACCCTCTAATAAGTCTACCCCAATTGATTTCTCTGTCATTTCCAATAATAGCACAATCATACACCCTGACTCTACAACTAAACTGTTAGGAATTACTATTGATAACAACCTTACATTTGATAGTCACATAAATAACACCATTAAAAATGTCAACAGGAAAATTGGCTCCTTATATCGAATCAAAACTTTCTTAACTCCAACTAAAACCAAAATTGCTCATTCCCATTTAATTTCTACTCTTCTTTATGCCTCTCCCATATACACCAACCTCAAAAAGAATAACCTTGTCAAACTACAGCATGCCTATAACAGCATCGCCAGATTTGCCACTGGTAACCCCTTCCAAACTCACCACTGTCTAAATCTAAAGCAGCTGGGCTGGCTTGAACTTCAAAACCTTCTGAAAATCTCCCAACTAACCATGACCCACAAGATATTTTATCAACCTAATAGCACTCCTATACTATCCAATCTCATAATCCCTTATAAAAACCTAAACTCACCGTGCTCCTCTAACAAGCTTCTAGCTAGTGTAACCAAAACTAATAACTTGGTTGGAGATTCCCTGTTTTCTAACACAGTGGGAAAAGACTGGAAACTCCTTCCAAATGAACTAACAACACTTTCTTCTTTGCCTCTCTTTAAACAAAGACTAAAAACATACTTTAAAACTCACTGGTTATGTCCATGTTGTAAACCTGACTAACCTTTCTCTCTACTAAGGTTACTTCTACACCCTACCAATTTTTCACACATATTTCTTTAATTTTTATGATGAAGAACTGAACTGCTGACCACAATGAAACAATCTGGTAGATTCCATCCTGCTTATTGTTAGTACAGCCTTGTACATAATAACACTGTCACTTTTATTGTGTAATAGAATTCATCTCACCATTCATAATGATTTCTATATTAGTGTAAATATCTTTTTTGATCCCTTTTTTATTATTATTACTGATTTTTTTATACTTATTTGAACTACTTTCATTTACAATGTTTCAACTATGTTTACCATCCTTGTTGCTGTATTTTAAGTAATGATCTAACTATTAATGTTGGAGCTTTTCTCCCCGGGCCTCTACTGAAAATGGAAATATATCCAGCTAGACTAGCCCGGTCAACAAATGGAAAATAAAAAAATAAATAAATAAATGTATGTAGTTGTTCACTCCTTCATTCCACGGTGCTCTCCTATACTATACAACATGTATGTAGATGTTCACTCCTTCATTCTATGGTGCTCTCCTATACTATACAACATGTATGTAGATGTTCACTCATTCGTTCTACGGTGCACTCCTATACTATACAACATGTATGTAGATGTTCACTCCTTCATTCTACGGTGCTCTCCTATACTATACAACATGTATGTAGATGTTCACTCCTTCATTCTACGGTGCTCTCCTATACTATACAACATGTATGTAGATGTTCACTCATTCGTTTTACGGTGCTCTCCTATACTATACAACATGTATGTAGATGTTCACTCCTTCATTCTACGGTGCTCTCCTATACTACACAACATGTATGTAGATGTTCACTCATTCGTTCTATGGTGCTCTCCTATACTATACAACATGTATGTAGATGTTCACTCCTTCATTCTACGGTGCTTTCCTATACTATACAACATGTATGTAGATGTTCACTTATTCGTTGTACGGTGCTCTCCTATACTATACAACATATATGTAGATGTTCACTCTTTTATTCTACGGTGCTCTCCTATACTATACAACAAGTAACCCAACTTCATGCCCTTCTAGATACCCATAGCTTTGACATCCTCTGTCTAACAGAAACATGGTTAAAGCCGAAGACCAAAGACAATGAAATCATTCCCCAAGGATACAATATACTAAGACTAGACCGTATAAAAAGTATGGGTGGTGGAGTTGCAGTCTTTTTCAAAGAGGGACTTCAAATCTCCACCTTACCATTTGACCCACCACAAGATAGTAAAGCTGAAGTACTTGTCACTAAATTTCAAATAAACCATAACAAATCTTTATATATTATCTGCATCTACCTTCCACCTGGTAATAATATTAGCACCATAGAAAACATCCTAACCTGGGTGTCCTCTATATACCCCCAAGAAACTATTATACTTGGTGATTTTAATACTGATTGGAAAACTGTCAAAGCTGATAATCCCTCCTCCCATATCAACCTTCATGGATTCAGTCAAACTATCATAACCTCTACCAGAATCAACAAACCAAATAAAAAAGAGAGCATCCTGGACTGGATTCTTATAAATAGACAAAAACAAACAACACAGGAACTCTACCAGATGATGTTAGTAATCATACTTTAACCTATATCCTTAGGCATAAAAATGATATCTCTAATCCCCCCATCTATAGAAACATACGTGCCAATAAACACTTCAACCCAACATTATTCCAAAATGAACTAAGTGCTTGTAACTGGAACCCTCTAAAAACTCTACCACTTCAAGAAGCTGTTGACTATCTAAACTCCAATTTCCTATCTATCCTTGACAGGCATGCACCCAAAAGGACCATTAGAATGAAAGCCAAGCCAGCCCCCTGGCTTACTAATGAAACCAAACAAAAGATCTTACTTAGAAATAAAATCTGGGCAAAGTGGAGAGCTAACAAAAATATTTCTGATCAACAACTTTTTAAGCAACTGAGAAATACTACAAAAAAGGCAATACTTACAGACAAAAAGAACTACTACTGTAAAATACAGCAAAATCACCAAAATAACCCCCAGAAGTTTTGGTCTAGTGTATATAAACTCCTTTCCCCAGGGCACTCCCATACACCTATCCCGCTTCAGGCAGACCCTAACACCCCCCACCAAACAGCCAATGCCTTCAACTCCTTCTTTACAGAAACCATACAAACACTAGCAAGCCAACTTACTCCAGACAGCTCAAACCTTGCCACGTCCATACCTAGTACTCTACCAGTATTCTCTATTCAACCAATATCTACCACTTTCATCTACAAACTCATCCAAAAACTTAGGCCTTGTACCCCTTCTGCTGTCCAGTTACCTTCTGAATACCTCCAAAAAGCAGCCAAAGTAATTTCCTATCCTATATCCATCCTCATAAATAGAACCATTAAGGAAGGTTACATTCCAAACATCTGGAAAATCTCCCATATCATTCCCCTTCACAAAGGTGGCAACTCAAATGACTACTCAAACTATCGACCAATAGCACTCTTATCACCCTTAGAAAAAATCATGGAAAAATGCGTTCATCATCAACTTTTAAACCATTTAACACAAAATAACATAATAGCTAAATGTCAGCATGGTTTTAGGCCATCTCATAGTACCACAACCGCTCTGTTATCCTTTACAGATGTTATAAATAGAAATCGTAATAAGAACAACCTCTCATCTGCACTCTTTATTGACCTCTCCAAAGCTTTTGAAATGGTTAACCATGCACTTCTGATCAACATTCTTGAATCCTTCTCTCTTGACTCTTTAGCTATTAAATGGTTCAGGTCCTACCTAACCAATAGACAACAAGCAGTTCTCTGGGCAAATAATATATCATCCCTTCTACCTGTTACACTGGGAGTCCCTCAGGGCTCCATTCTAGGCCCACTTCTTTTTTCTGTTTTTATTAACAACGTGCATGTAGCAATCCCACAGGCCACCTGCATTCAATATGCAGATGATTCAACATTAATTTGCTCAGCAACCTCACCATCTGCACTACATTCCCTCACTCAGAATGTATTTAACACAGTAAAAACATGGTTCACAAAACGTTGTCTCCTTCTTAATGCGAAAAAAACCAAGCTCCTTCTTTTTACACCCTCTAATAAGTCTACCCCAATTGATTTCTCTGTCATTTCCAATAATAGCACAATCATACACCCTGACTCTACAACTAAACTGTTAGGAATTACTATTGATAACAACCTTACATTTGATAGTCACATAAATAACACCATTAAAAATGTCAACAGGAAAATTGGCTCCTTATATCGAATCAAAACGTTCTTAACTCCAACTAAAACCAAAATTGCTCATTCCCATTTAATTTCTACTCTTCTTTATGCCTCTCCCATATACACCAACCTCAAAAGAATAACCTTGTCAAACTACAGCATGCCTATAACAGCATCGCCAGATTTGCCACTGGTAACCCCTTCCAAACTCACCACTGTCTAAATCTAAAGCAGCTGGGCTGGCTTGAACTTCAAAACCTTCTGAAAATCTCCCAACTAACCATGACCCACAAGATATTTTATCAACCTAATAGCACTCCTATACTATCCAATCTCATAATCCCTTATAAAAACCTAAACTCACCGTGCTCCTCTAACAAGCTTCTAGCTAGTATAACCAAAACTAATAACTTGGTTGGAGATTCCCTGTTTTCTAACACAGTGGGAAAAGACTGGAAACTCCTTCCAAATGAACTAACAACACTTTCTTCTTTGCCTCTCTTTGAACAAAGACTAAAAACATACTTTAAAACTCACTGGTTATGTCCATGTTGTAAACCTGACTAACTTTTCTCTCTACTAAGGTTACTTCTACACCCTACCAATTTTTCACACATATTTCTTTAATTTATATGATGAAGAACTGAACTGCTGACCACAATGAAACAATCTGGTAGATTCCATCCTGCTTATTGTTAGTACAACCTTGTACATAATAACACTGTCACTTTTATTGTGTAATAGAATTCATCTCACCATTCATAATGATTTCTATATTAGTGTAAATATCTTTTTTGATCCCTTTTTTATTATTATTATTACTGATTTTTTTATACTTATTTGAACTACTTTCATTTACGATGTTTCAACTATGTTTACCATCCTTGTTGCTGTATTTTAAGTAATGATCTAGCTATTAATGTTGGAGCTTTTCTCCCCGGGCCTCTACTGAAAATGGAAATATATCCAGCTAGACTAGCCCGGTCAACAAATGTAAAATAAAAAAATAAATAAATAAATGTATGTAGTTGTTCACTCCTTCATTCCACGGTGCTCTCCTATACTATACAACATGTATGTAGATGTTCACTCCTTCATTCTATGGTGCTCTCCTATACTATACAACATGTATGTAGATGTTCACTCATTCGTTCTACGGTGCTCTCCTATACTATACAACATGTATGTAGATGTTCACTCCTTCATTCTACGGTGCTCTCCTATACTATACAACATGTATGTAGATGTTCACTCCTTCCTTCTACGGTGCTCTCCTATACTATACAACACATATCTAGATGTTCACTCATTCGTTCTACGGTGCTCTCCTATACTATACAACATGTATGTAGATGTTCACTCATTCATTCTACAGTGCTCTCCTATACTATACAACATGTATGTAGATGCTGACTCATTCATTCTACGCTGCTCTTCTATACTATACAACGCATGTGTAGATGTTCAGTCATTCATTCTACAGCGCTCTCCTGTACTATACAACACGTATCTAGATGTTCACTCATTCGTTCTACAGTGCTCTCCTATACTATACAACGTATATGTAGTTGTTCACTCCTTCGTTCAATGGTGCTCTCTTATACTATACAACATGTATGCAGATGTTCACTCATTCATTCTACTCTGCTCTTCTATACTATACAACGCATGTGTAGATGTTCAGTCATTCATTCTACAGTGCTCTCCTGTACTATACAACACGTATTTAGATGTTCACTGATTCATTCTACAGTACTCTCCTATACTATACAATATATATGTAGCTGTTCACTCCTTCATTCTACGGTGCTCTCTTATACTATACAACATGTATGTAGATGTTCACTCATTCGTTCTATGGTGCTCTCCTATACTATACAACATGTATGTAGATGATCACTCATTCGTTCTACGGTGCTCTCCTATACTATACAACATGTATGTAGATGTTCAGTCATTCGTTCTACGGTGCTCTCCTATACTATACAACATGTATGCAGATATTCACTCATTTGTTCTACGCTGCTCTCCTATACTATACAACGCATGTGTAGATGTTCACTCATTCGTTCTACAGCACTCTCCTATACTATATAACATGTATGTAGATGTTCACTCATTCGTTCTACAGTGCTCTCCTATACTATACAACATGTATGTAGATGTTCATCATTCTCATTTTTCAGTACTGATCTTGAACTCAGATCATCACGTGTCATCTATACTTGCAGGAATAAGCACCTTAATACTGTTCTCACAGTGCGTAAAAAGGCAAGTTGTTGTCTTTCTAGGGTCATGTGTGCATGGATGGATATATTTGAAACTCACCTGATCAAGCCTAAGTGCTCATAAATGCAAACATTGAAAAAAAAACTATCCAAACACTGGATCCTATCCAATTCGGCTTTGTTAAGGGCAGATCTTGCCTCTTGAACCTGGTCAATTTCTTTGAAACAGTCACCAAGGCCATAGACGAAGGGAAGCTAGTCCACACAGCCTACCTTGACCTTGCAAAAGCCTTCGACACAATACCCCACTCGAGCATCATAAATAAGCTCACCAGCTTAAATATCAACCCCTATGTCACAAGATGGGTTGCAAATTGGCTTAGGGATAGAACCCATATGGTCAGAATTGCAGGTGCCATGTCAGACTCTAAACCCGTTACAAGTGGCGTCCCACAAGGCTCAGTCCTGGGACCTCTCTTGTTCGGTATATATTTCTCTAAGGTACAGTCTAACACAGGAGGACTATGGCTGACAAAGTTTGCAGATGACTGCAAACTGGGGGTCATAATCGACTCGCTGGCTGACACAAGCATCCTCCAAAAAGGTCTCACAGAGACGGATAACTGGTGCCAGAGCCATGGCCTAAAGCTAAATGCCAAAAAGTGCATAGTCATCCCCTTTGGGAAAAACAAAGTGCCCACAAATTACGACATAGGTGTTAATCCATTAAGTACGGAAGAAGTAATTAGGGATTTGGGGACCCAAGTAGATTGCAATCTCTCCTTTGACAATCACATTGCCAAAGTGGTTAGAAAGACATTCTATATAGCCCACCTTATCACGAAGGGGTTCACATCTAGATCAAGAGAGGTCATTGTGCCCCTCTACTCATCACTCATCAGGCCCATAATTGAATACAATGCCCCATTTGGGATGTACCTTACCCGACACCTGCTACAACTAGAAAGACCCCAAAAGTACCTCACCAAGAGGATCAAGGGACTCAAACAGATGCCCTATGCAGTTAGGCTAAAGAAACTCCAGCTCTACTCAGTTGCTTACTGCCTACTCAGAGACGATCTGTGCCTGACGTATAAAGCCATGTCCAACCCAGAATTAATGGACATGCTCCACATCAAGAAATCCAAATCCATGAGAACTACATGCTCCAGTGACTTAAACCTCAGCACAGAAATAAATAGAACATGCTGGAGGGACAGATTTATATCCCAGAGGCTCCCCTCACTCTGGAACAAAATCCCAATCCAAGTCAGACAGAGCCCCTCATTGACCCTCTTCAAGAAAAATCTTGACGTTTGGATGGGAGATCGTAAATTTACCGCTGGGATCTCTTCTGTGTCACTGCTAGACAGAGGCACGGTAAACTAACCTTAAATGGGCTATCTTCTGTGACCTACTATACAGAGGCACAGTCAACTAATCTAAGAAGGGTGGTGAAAGCCAAACACACTCTGGCTAGGCTTGTAAATGCCCTAGGGCAGATAGCCTAGTATCAGCCTATGAACCTATGAACCTATGAAAAACATTTACTTTTTTTTTGGAGGGGAGTAGCCCCCCCGTACCCCCACATCCCCAGCTAATTACTTATACCAACTCTGAGATGGCAGCACAGTGGGGGAAAGGCTTATTTCACAACCACCAGTGTAGTGCAGTCTCATACACAGAAAAAAAAAATGAGCAATCAGCTGACTCTTGATCACACATACCAGCTTTTTTTCACTTCAACAAAGTGTATGTTTGACTAAAGGGGTGTATCTGACATGAACATGTCTGTTGAAATCTGTCTCTATCAAACACACACACACACACACACACACACACACACACACACACACACACACACACACACACACACACACACACACACACACGCATGCACATGGACTTTTAGTATAGTGCCTGCAGTTATATCACGAGTCACGGCATGGGCATCCAGTTTTCACAATGACTATAGTGCATCTATATAGTGCACAGTGAGATCGTGCATGGCCCAAGAACTCAGCCTTGACACTTGCGCATGCTGTCTGAGCTGCTAGCATTCAGAAAAAATTAGAAAAAGATGTGTGTTGATTCAATGTACACATTAAGAGAAAGAATGCTAACACATGTCGTAGGTACCACATAGATGCAGACAGTAGTAGAATTGTTAGAACTCTTGGCCTTTTCCTCTAAAAAAATACAACCATGAAAACTGGAGATTCTTGTGAACTCCTCTGTACATCTATTGTATGTTTCATAAATGAAGATACATATCACAATACAAAGTTGTATGAGTCCTTGCCCTGTATGATGTACTTCCAATGTAATACTTTCCAGTAAGAAACAAAATAAAAAAAAAACACAGACAACAAGACTAAATATGTGCAAATTAAAGTGCATTATGTCAATCTGTGCTTTGTTTGTGTGACATCCCATAAGTAATCTTCCCATCTAACTCTGTCCTGGTAGTATATACCATATAATCCCTGCATTTCTCAGCCAATATAGGCTTATTCCTCTGAATGGCACAGGCAATGTCCGACATATCCTGGTCTTCATCAGTGGCATCATAGTGACTGGCATCTTGTCCTTATACTGTAGGTACTACAGCTCATGGTCCAATTACAAATTGTAAGTACCTGAATGCATTCCACAGCAGAGGGTTATTCCAACAGGCATGCCCACAATTTACTACAATTTCTCCCAGAAATATTCAGATTCTTAAATCGCCTTTCATGAAGCTGGACACTAACAATAACATTCCCATTTGGTAATGGGCTCTAATTACATGTCCTTTGCATATGTTGCGGACGTGGGAGCTGAAGTCCGGTACCGTGTGTTTACTTGGTGTTCAGTATCACCTAAAAAGTGAAATAAATGTGTTGTCATCCATTGCAAATATGTTATCCTTACATTTGTATTTGTCAGGAATGCTCTCAGAAGTAATTGTCCTTATTGCTTCAGCAATATTTTTATGCAATGCTTAAAGGGCTATTCTAATTTAACTTTCAACACTGTAACCTTCACAGACCTCTGCAATTCACAGTGTCTGCTTATAGGTACAAACCTATTGGTACTGCCTACTCATATCTGTTTTCAAGCCATCAGTTACTTTACACTTGTAGCATTATGCATTATGTGCAAATGAACACATACTCCTCGTATAGTGTGTGTGTGTGTGTGTATGTTTGTGTGCTTGTCTATGTGCATATATGTCTATAAAACCACTCTTCATTAAACAGCATCATCAACTAAAGTCCTCACCGTAATTCCCAATAAAAATATAAGACTCCCACAGAGCACCCGTAGCCAGTATTCTGTTATCACTACAGATTTAGTTTACTATTGTATATAATTTTATTTTCTGCTTTACAAAACTGTTGCCTAGCACACTCATTTACTATCGATCATTTTGTGGGTTCCCAAGTACTTTTTTAACTCATTAACACCAATGTGGTGTGGAGTATCACACCTCTAACAGGCTATACATATCTTTCATTTCAGAGCATTTTCTGAAAAATAAACTTAAAAAGCATAGGAAAAACAAATGTAAATATTTTGTGAACAGTAAAAGCTATTAAAACTGTACAAATAATGTTATCAGTAAGAATCATTCACCGTCCCCTCATAAACCTTTCAGAAAAACTCATATATATATAATCTTAGTGGTGTCTCTCAATCTTTACCCACACTACTATCCCCAAAAACTAATCTTCATTGCATTGACTGTGCATTCTCCATCCTAGCATGTAAACTACAGAACTCTATTCCTCTCTATCTGAGTCATTCAAAAGTACAGCTCAAGCAATACCCCTTCAGCCAAAAAGGTGGAAGTGCACCTGCACTCACACAGGTCATGTTATACGAGCTGTGCAGCTCTCCCACGCTCATTTATCCCTATTTCATCCTTCCATAGTTCATCTTATCCGCTTTACTTAACTGCGTCTCATTCATCCTACTTCTGTCTTCCCTTTGCAGCTCTGTCACTTTTCATTTCTACCCCACTTCCCTCTACATGCCTCTCTCAGTTTTCATTTCTACCCCACTTCCCTCTACATGCCTCTCTCACTTTTCATTTCTACCCCACTTCCCTCTACATGCCTCTCTCACTTTTCATTTCTACCCCACTTCCCTCTACATGCCTCTCTCACTTTTCTCTGTCTTCTTCTCATGGCATCCTTTTCTGCAACTATTCTCACTAATGTCTTCATACCTCTGTATATAATAATATGCTGATATTCATGTAGCATAAGCCATCTCAGTTATTACGACTCCATCTTATCCATAATGTTCTGCTAAGCATAATTCCATTTTTCTTCCATGTTTTGAAATTGTAAACTACTTCTTGAATTAAATGCCATAATATATTCTTGCATCTGTGAATATATATATATATATATATATAAAGAGAACACACCACAGTAAAACACTTGGAATCAACAGTGCAAAGCATGGGGAAACAGCACTGCACAACCCTAGTCATCAACACTGCACAACAGCAGGAAACATCACTGCACAACACTACAGAGTGGCACTGTGGACCATTAGGGTGGAACACTGTACAATACCAGAGGATGGACACCAAGTTATCCTGCACTGATTAACTGTGATGCATCTGTATAGTATACAGTGGGATCTCACATGGCATCGTCTTTGTTGCTTGTCTTGTATATCTGAATAAGATGATGAGACTTAGGTGTTCGTTTAAGTACTTTGTTATATACAAACACATTAGGATGGATATCAGGAGAATTAAACCTAAACAAACTAACTGACTCATACATGCATGCTTACATCTTAACTGCTAACTACAAAATGGAACTCTTGCTTGCACATGCTCAGTACATATATGCACATGCCTGCTGACTGGAAAGCTTCTTAAAGGTATATCACACACTCTGATCTACAGTCTTGACACTTAAGCATGCTCTATCACTAAAGAACATGAGCACTCTACAACAATATAGATCAACACAGCATAACAGTGGGAAGCAGCACTCTACATGTCTATGGAGCAGCACTGTACTGCACTAGGGAACTTCACTGCAGAACATTAGGGATTAGTGGTATACAACACTAGACAGTAACACCGCACAACACTTAGAAGAACCACTATACAACACTATGTAGCGGCACTGTCCAACACTAGGAAACACCACCAAACAACACTAGAGAACAGTACTTTACAACACTGTACACCACTAGGGAACATCACTGCACAGCAATAGGAGAAAAGCATTCAACACCACTAGTGTTCAACACTGCACACCATCAAGGAACAGCATTGACTAGTAATATGGAGAAGCACAGCACTATGGAGTAGCACTATACAACACCATTGAACACAAATCCGTAAAACTAAGGAGCAGCACTGCATACCACTAGTGAACAGAGCCATACAACATTTGGAAGCACCACTACACAACTTAGGGAATGCTGATGCACAACAATAGGGTACAACGCTATTGATCAATACTGCACAACACTAGGGAGTAACATTCTAAGACTATAGGGAGTATCATTTGAAAACAATATCACTTGACAACAGTATGGAGCACCGCTGTACAGCACTAGAGATCACTGCTGTACAACACCACACTGCATGCTGCACAACATTGCACAATGATGAGGAGCAACACTCTGCAACATCAGGGGACAGAACTGCAATATACAAAGGAACATCACCACATGACCTAGGGAGTATTCTTATGCAACACTAGGGAACAGTGGTATTCAACATATTAAAGTCCAAAATGTTGAAAATTCTAAATACTGAAAACCTATTTAATCCAGGGGCAAGACAAATTGTTGATGTTACTATTTCAACAAGCCTATCTATCCTGCACTTTCCCCTGGGATGGGGTAGGTGGTGACATTGGTTTACTCCTGTCTTCCCCCTCCCAGACCTTGCAGCTCATGTACTGTCAGTTGAATATGAGTTGTCTTTGGCACAGTCAGGGCTTTATGACTCTGAGCCATAGAAATGGGTCACAAGCAGTGCTGAATATATTAGGGGATTGGGAGGGTGGCGTAATGGTTAAGGTGTTTGCCTTAAAAACACAAGATGCAGGGTTTGAGTCTCACAAGGGATAATTGGCTAGGCCTAAAATGGCTTGCAAGGGCAGTTAGCTTAGTACTAACCTATGAATATACTATTATCTCAATAGTTATAAATATGTGCAAGTATTTCCATATTGCAAGGACATGATGAAAACAAATAAATTAGGAGAGGGTTTACTCAGCCCACTGGAAGATAAGAGATGAATAAACTGCAACTGGTACTTGCCTCTTGACTTGAAATGTTACTTTATTTAGTGGCTACATGAAATTACTTTGCATATTTAGGTATATATCTTAAAAGCCAAGTATACTGAATGGAGATCACTGGCACTAAAGGACAGCTTGGAACCTAGATAAAATGTTGATGACATTTTGGGATTGCATCATACTTTTTTCAAATACTTATACTAATAACATTTTAAATAACATTTTAACTGTGTATATCTAATATAAAAATATAAACCCGAGATCAAGACTTGAATTCTTTACGAAATTCCTGTACAGGTGAGATTCTGCTGAACAGGTTTCCTGCATTTATTCTTAGTAGCATTTATAATCCTCTGCCTATTAGCATTTGTTTGAGGCAGTTTTTTCTTATTTTATTTTGTTTTGTAAGAAAACTTTCAAGATTCAACATTGCATTTAAGGTATAAAATACTACGCATGTTACAGGTAATAAAGTGTTAAGATGCTTTGTAAAAGTTTGTAGTACTGAGTAAAGGTTGTATGTACAGATGTATTCGGTCTGAACAATTTGATGGGCACCAAGGAGAAATATGTATCCAACCAGAGTCTAGCCTCCCAAACATCTCAGATGCCCAGGTGAGAGCTGCTCTCTCTAAAGCAAAAAACACAGCATCAATGGGACCGGACGGTGTCCCTGGCTGTGTGCTACACGAACTCAATGAGGAACTAAACCCACACATAAGGCTGCTGTTTAATCTTAGCCTTACTACAGGATACATACCCAAAGAATGGCGTACGGCAACTGTGGTCCCACTCCACAAAGGCGGTGCTTCTACGGACCCTGGAAATTACCGCCCCATAAACTTGACAAGCCTTGTCTGCAAAGCTATGGAGAGGATCATAATGGAACTCATAAATAAAGACATTGGGGACCTACAGACACTGGATCCTACCCAATTTGGCTTTGTCAAGGGCAGATCCTGCCTCTTGAACTTGGTCGACTTTTTCGAAACAGTCACTAAGGCCATTGATGAGGGTAAGGCAGTTCACACAGCCTACCTTGACCTAGCAAAAGCGTTCGACACAATACCCCACTCGGGCATCATAGAAAAGCTCACCAGCTTAGATGTAAACCCATATGTCACAAGATGGGTTGCAAACTGGCTCAAGGACAGAACACACAGGGTTAGAGTTGCTGGTGCCATGTCAGACTCTAAGCCGGTCACGGCGGTGTCCCACAGGGCTCAGTCCTGGGCCCCTCTTGTTCGGCATTTATTTTTCTGAAGTGCAGGCAAACATGGGGGGATTGTGGCTGACAAAATTTGCAGATGACTGCAAACTGGGCACCATAATTGACACTCCATCAGACACAGACATCCTCCAGAAAGGTCTCATAGAAATGGATAACTGGTGCCAGAGCCATGGCCTTAAGCTAAATGCCAAAAAATGTATAGTCATAACCTTTGGGAAAAACAAGGTAACCCCTAATTACCACATAGGTGGTAATCCATTAAACACGGAAGAAGTTATCAGGGACCTTGGGACCCAAGTTGACAGTAACCTCTCTTTTGACACTCACATTGCCAAAGTGGTTAGGAAGACCTTCTACATTGCCCACCTGATCATGAAGGATTCACATCCAGATCAGGAGAGGTCATTGTACCCCTGTACTCTTCACTTATCAGACCAATGATTGAGTACAACGCCCCATTTGGAATGTACCTTACCCGACACCTGCAGCAGTTGGAAAGACCCCAAAAGTTCCTCACCAAAAGGATAAAGGGGCTCAAACATATGTCATACGATGCCCGACTGAAGAAACTCCAGCTCTATTCAGTCGCCACATGTCTGCTCAGAGGTGATCTGTGCCTGACATACAAGGCCATGTCCAACCCGGAATTAATGGACATGCTCCACCTCAAAAAATCCAAATCCACCAGAGCCACGAGAGCAAGAGACTTAAACCTCAACACGGATATAAATAGGACGTGCTGGAGGGACAGATTCATCACCCAGAGACTCCCTACACTATGGAACAGAATCCCAGTCCATGTGAGGCAGAGCCCCTCACTGACTCTGTTCAAGAGAAATCTTGACGAGTGGATGGGAGATTGTAGGTTTACCCCGGGAATCATCTCTGTATCACTGCTGGACAGAGGCACAGCAAACTAATGGGTATAGTATTCTCATCCTAAGGTGTGGTGATAGCCTAGTATGAACCTATGAACCTATGAACCTATTATATGGCAAGATAGAGATAAAGTCAACCTTTTGCTAATACCAGCTTTAAGGTGTTATTTCATTTTTCTGTCTCAAATGACTGTGATAGCTTGCTAACATCATAAAGTACTATGACAGGTGAATTTAATTTTAAAATGTTTTGAATGAAATAGTGGCCACCAGCACAAGTTTAATGTATAGCACATAAGCACTGCATACATTTTAAAATGTCTATGTACCCATAATTTTGTGTCACTCTTCCACTCCCCATTATGTGTCGTGTTATATAACATAAAGAAACAGCAAACTGTGGTGCTTTTGATGGTAATACATTTTTTTTCCTGTAACTGTACCATGTGGATTTTCTGACAACCACTGTTTACAATTCACTGAGTTTAGAAAATGTAATATTTATACACAACTTACACACAACTGATAGTTGTCTTCAATATGCAGTTTATCTTCCATTTTAATGCAATTGTATTGTTTTAAATTATTTGTTTCATATGTTAAAGTATCAAAGACTATAGAACATATTAATTTATAGCAAGATTTCTAGCCTATACTCAGCTATCATCTGGCAGAAAGCAGCATAAATAAGTTCGGCAAACAGGGATACATGTAAAAATCATACAGTAACTATGCCTATAGCTTTTCAAGTAGAATTATTAACTATGATGTATTTTCTTGTAATATATGCAAAGGCTTTTAGCTATTTATTAAATTATAGGATCGTTAGGAAAATTCTCAAATTTCTGGCTGCAGAACCAGGTTTAACTTGTAACTTAAATTCTCAAGCATTTTTGTGTGGAGTTCCCAGAAAGCATAACTCACCCATATATAAATGAAGTGCGTAAGGTTAGGCACAAAGAAGCCAAACTACATTCAAAACAGAACTGAAAAAGTTAGTTGAGTTAAAGGATTGATAATGCCATAAAACTAAAGCAACGCTTGGTTCTTCTGTTGTACTCCCTTGTAACTAGGCAACGGCAGTTCTCAGCATCATATCCAAGAGATGCAGCAATCGGTTAATAGGTAGCGCTGCCTGTTACATACTCCGTCACCATGGCAAAGAGAAGGGACCACTGACTGGAACCTCTGGGAAGAAACCTGAGGTCAAAAGAACCTTTGAGTTCTTCCTGGCATATTAATTATTTTATGAGACAGGCTCCATGTGGACTCTAAATTCCCAATTAATTAATAGTGCCAGGCAAGTAAGAATTAGCATTGTTTGATGACGCTGTAAATAGGAAATGGCCTGAAAGTCAGCATCAACATATTCTGTGTTATTACACTTTTACTGCACTATTATTTGCAATCATGACAAGAATTAGAAAACAGTTTCTGTTTGTAAATGTGTGTGTGTGTGTGTGTGTGTGTGTGTGTGTGTGTGTGTGTGTGTGTGTGTGTGTGTGTGTGTGTGTGTTTGCACCCTTGCAGAGCTGATATTATGTACAGTGTTCTCACAAATCACAGTCATTCTGACAAAGGTAAATCAAATAATTGTAAAAACTGAACATTCCAGTTCTAGGCAATTGTTAATAATTTTCAGCCAGTATGTGTTGTGTGCAAAAAGAACACATTGTACAAGTTTGTTGTTTCACATGTGAGTATAGTAATAATTGATAAAAAAAGACAAACAACTCGGCTGATGGCAGATTAGGTAAAAAAACAGGCAGTCCTCTGACAGAAAAATATGCAAACAGGCCTATTTGTGGCACAGGAATACGGGGTGTAATGAAGGTAATGTAACTTTTGTTTTTCTTTTTAAACAGTAATTAAGGCTTGCAAGAAACTCATGGACTAATCTGAAGATGATGCCTTACCAATCACTGGAGTTTTGTATATGTGTGTACGTGAGCACATAAATACGCACACACACATATCTATGTATGTGTCTTTGTGTGTTTGTGTATATGTATGTCTGTATATATAGGTCAAAGTCAAAATATCTAAAATATGTTTCTGGCACAAAATACCTAAAATTCAGAATATCAAACACTTGGTGTTTACTCTATTTTTACCATTGTGTGATTTAAGAGTTGGTATACATAAGTTATAGGTGGGTGGGAAAGACATACTAGGGGGACTTGCCACCCTGCTTAGAAAAGGTTTACTTTTTGATATTTTCAGTTTCAATATTTTGATATGCACATATAAATATGTACTATGTGTATATATAAGTTCATAGGCTCATAGGTGTGTACTAGGCTAATGGCCCTGAGGCCTTTACAAGCCTAGCCCATAGGATTACCCTGGCATCGTGCCACCCGACCTTAGTTCCCAGTGCCTCTGTCAAGTACAGCCAGTGGAGTGATCCCCAGGGTATCAAGACTTCTCTTGAAGAGGGACAATGAGGCGCTCTGCTTGACATGTGTGTGTGTGTGTGTGTGTGTGTGTGTGTGTGTGTGTGTGTGTGTGTGTATGAATAAATAATATCACATAACCCATTATATATACCAACTCCAAGACTGCACAATAGTGAAGTAACAGCAAATTCCCTAATCCTGCTGCAACACAGTGTCATACAGAAACAACCAACAGCCTGAAAAACAGGGAAACAGAGTGTTCACTTTTCTGAGTACTCACTGTTATCAACTATGACAAAAAGCATTCAGTTTTCTTAGGGTTTACTCTTAATAACCGTAACAATATATATCTATGCATAGACAAAATGTAGCTGATTGCAGATCGAGTAAAAAACAAACAGTTCACAGACAGAAAAATACCTGTCTCTCCACAAACCTATGAAATCTGCTGGGTATAGTCATGTGCTCATGCCATGTTACTAAGGCCTGGAACTCCTTACCTGCATCAATCAGGTGAATACCCTCCTTCCCATACTTCAAAATCATTCTGAAAGAATTTGTATATGTTCGTGCTCAAAACAAGAATAAACTATTTCCCTACATGTGAACAAATATTTATTCATTACACTGCCTTCCTCACTCACTTCATCACTTCTATCAATTTCCCATCCCTAAATACCGCTAAGCCTGCTCACCTTACTGTCAGTCAGAAGGTTGAGGGTAAAGGTGCAAAAGAGCAAGCTTGTGACAGAAAATCCTGTTGACTCCAAAACGTTGACATTTTGAGCATTGCTGTTTTTAGTTGGATCGCACTACAGTGTGGATCTGGAAAAGTACCCTTTTCCTCACTGTTGTGTGATCTTGGAGTTAGAATATTTATTTAGTAGGGGGTGAGGGGGTGCAGAGGACTTGCACCTACAAGACAGTATAAAGTTGTATGCCATGTGAATACTGTTTTTACTGGATGTGGCCAATAAAAATAATGCAGAATGTCGATTCCTACCATTCGAATGTTTCAACAGGCAGAGCAGTCAGTGTTGACTTTTTCCGATGTTGAGGTTCGATGATGTAACCCGTTGTCAATAGGTTTTTCTTCATTTTGATAGTAAACCTATACATATAGATATATATGTAGATAAATAGGTAGATACATATTATATATTTATTTACTTAACATTAGTTTGCCAGGATAGTCCGACTGGACAACAAGTGTCCATTTCCAGAGGAGTCCTGGGGAGAAAACTCCATAAGTTTACAGAAAGAAAAAGATTTTACAAAAGAGACATTGCAGAGTAGTAGCATACAGATTGTAGACTTTACAGCTGTTTGTATACAATAAGAGGATATTCCCCCTTTTGGTTAAAAATACAAGTGTACAGAATATACAATGAGAGTAGATAACCTGGTAGAGCATTGCAAGATATTTCATAGTTGAATAAGAGTATATAACTGTTTAAGTTTCCATACATGAAAGAGTGTATACATATATATATATATATATATATATCTATATATATATATATATATATCTATATATATATATATATCTATATATATATATATATATATATATATATATATATATATATACACACACACACACACACACACACACACACACACACACGTACATACACTCATATATAGGTTATTGCTCACACATGGATAGGTACAGTTAGATGGTGCTGTTTGTGTTGTCCTGGACAGATGGGATGTATAAATAGTAAGTGGACAAGGCTTCAGGGGTTCATTTACAATTGCACAGATGGTTGTTGAAGAGGAATGCTTTAAGTAGGTTTTTGAAGGAGGGTGTGGAGTTTTGTAGTCTGAGGTCATTGTTCCATATTTTTGCTATTTCATGGGCAAATAGTGATTCCCCGGAGTTTTTTATGCATGTGATGGTTTCGATTAAGGCTTTGTTGGAGGACTGAAGTTGTCTATTTGAATTGTAGAAGTTCAGCATGCCAGTCAGGTAAGGGGTTTTCTCGGGATAGTACAGAATTAGATGAGCTAAGCTGAGTTGATGCTACCCTAATAGGTCTATAAATTCAAGCCAGTGCAAGGCTTGTAGGAAAGGCAGTGTTAGGATCATGATTTGGCATTGGTAGAGAATCTAGCAATTTTATTGTAACAAATGGAACATTTATTAAGGTCAGTTTTGTAAAGATTAGTTAGAATTTGGGATGCATAAAGTACAGTAGATAGGAGGTAGGGCCTGGCTATTGCAATTCAAGATTCGGTGGTTAGATAACTTTTACAGAGATAGAGGGAACCTAGCTTTTTGTGGGCTTTAGTGATCGTTGTTGATATGTGCATTGTAAATTTGAGTTGCTAGTCAGTGGTACCTCCTAGGAGTTTAGCCTCAGTGACAAGGGTGATTTGGGTTTTGTTAGTATAGCCTCCTACTTATATTTGGATATATATTGTCTTCTGGAAAGAGTTAGTCATTGGTTTTTAAGTATGCATATCTATGGTTTAAAATGTATTATTTTGAAGCTTTCGGTGAAATATAATATAAAGTCAAACTAGGTAGGGGTCTACACCCCCACACTGCCCCTAATTATATTTACTAACTCCAGGATTGCACTACTGTGGGGAAAAGAGCATATACCTTTTACTTGCCTTACAGTACTGTACACAGTGCCAGTACCTCACGTCAGTGAAATGAGATTCGGTGAAATGAGTCTTCAGTAATTTCAGCTTTCAGCGAGCTGGTCAGGGTGAATTCAAATTTGGTGAAATGAGCAAATGAGCTTTCAATGAAACAAAGTAGACCTATATATATATATATATATATATATATATATATATATATATATATATATATATATATATATATATATATATAGACACACACACACACAAACACACATACATACATACATACATACATATGCATACAGGGTTATATACATTTTTTCAAGGCAGGTTCTACTGAAGATGTTCATCATTTTGTTGAACTATTCTTATTTAAATGCTACGTATTTGATAGTCAGACTGCGTGCTTGACAAGTTGCACTAGTTAGTTCTAAATAATGGAAGTGAATAGATATGTATCATTCACGTACACTGCTAACTTACAAACTGCAGGATTTACAGATAGGGGAGGAAAGGTTCAGCTACTAAAAAAGAACAATATATGCAAATATTAATCATCATCATCATCATCGTCCCCCTTTCCCTCATTTTGTTTTTACATGGAGTCTAGGAGTTGAGTCACTTTTTGCCACCTCTCTCAATTCAGTGCCACTCTATTACCTTCTTCAACAGTCATGCCTGACTGTTACTAGTAGTGTCTCATGCAGTCCATCTATTTCTTGCCTGGATGTCCTTTCCTTTTGTCTTCTCCTAGTTTATCCCAAATTTTCTTTGCCAAGTCATTTCTGCTTTCTTGTACATGTACCTTAACCACTGATCTCTGTTTGGCATACAAAGCAATCTAAGACCCCTCCTTGATGAGACTGCTGCATATTCGCAAGTCAATCTCCACTTGAGTAACCCATACGCATGACCTCAACCTGGTCTGTGATATCAATAGGACTTGTTGGTAGGACAGATTTGTGTCTCGGGGACTCCCCCAGTTGTGGGATAGACTCCCTCTCCATGCCAAACAGAGTACCTCATTGCACCTTTTTAAGCACAACCTGGATAACTGGATGTGAAACAGAAAATACACCTCTGGGATTCCACCTGTGTCCCTGCTGGACAGGGGCTGTGGGCGCTGACTTGTCTAAACATGGACTAAACTCTTGGCTAGGCTTATAAGGGTCTCAGGGCCAATAGCCTAGTTACCTCCTATGATCCTACGATGTCTGTTTTCTGTGATATAGTCTGTAATGCTACAGCTTCTTCTCTGATGCCCTGCTTTCTTCATCTATCCCACAGTGTGCATCGTACCACCCATCTCAGAAACATCATCTCCATCACTTCTACCTTCATTAACTACTCTGCCTTCACTGCCCAAGTTTCTGTACAATACAGTAATACCACTCACACCACTGTTTCCTGCACCTTACTTCACAACTTCTTTTACATTTATATGTCTTACACTACTGAAACTCTGCACTAGTTGGCTGCAGTACCTCTGATTCTAGCTTTGGTTTTCTCATTCAAAGTTTCTGCCACCACAACTACCCCTCGCAGGTGCTTAAAGCTGTTAACCTGTTCCATTCAGTCTAAATGTACAACTTCTAGTTACTTCCGTGTGTTGACATAACAACTGTCTTGCCTGTACTCCGTTTCATCCCATAGACACTCAGTTTTGATTCCCCTGTCATTTGTCGAAGTTCCCAAACAGAATCTACCTGCATTGCTACATTGTCTGCATCTGTTTGCTATTGTAGTCCATTACTAGTATGAACAGCAGTGGGCTCTGGGATGAACACTGATACACACCCACTCCCACTGGGAACCTGCCTATGAGACTGAACACTGTTCGTATTTGAGTCATCGGGTACATAGCTTGCACTAATTCTAGCAATGTTTCTGGGACTTCAACCCACTTTAGAACTGCCCATATCAGCTTTCTTAGGACCTTGGCATATGCTTTCTCCAAGTCTAGGAATGCCATTTGGACTCTTTCCTCATCTCCTGCTTCTTCTCAACCATCTGTCCCACTGCAAACACACCGGGCCATTTGTGATGCATCTTGATCTGAATCAGAGATGTTCATCTCCCAGATAACTTTTACTGCATGCATATTGTATTCAAAGTATTGAAGCAAGCCATTTATGGCTAATGAATTGATGCGAATCTGTAAGCTCTTGCATGTAAGTTTTATTTTGATGGGTTTTCCCAAGGTGACCGTTACTGAAAGCTTAAGTGGTTAATTGTGTTTTTGCTTAATATTGTTTTTGATTCATTTGTGTCACATTATACTCCTTAGGTTATAAGATTTGTCAGGCTACAGCGTACAATATCTCAGACTGTAACATGTGACATCCCAGTGTAGGACCTGGCACTGCAGGTTGCAGGATCTGACACCCCATGGCTGATCCATCATAGGATAAAATTGTCTTAATTATATTATTATATTAATTATATTATTCTCAGTTGCTGATGGAAATCTCTGTGCAAATGTTCATCAAGCAACATTTGGCTACTCTATCTCCATAATGTGGCTAGCTGACAGTAAGATTCAGGACTTTGGGAAGGCAGACACTGACAGAAATTAGAAAGTACAATACAAATATCTAGCAAACATGCAAGAATGTTGTGTGAATGAGAAAATGTGAAAGCATGTATATCTCAGAAGCCACAATAAATATACAAACTGAAAAAAGTATTCTTTGGATCAAGTAAAAGGCATTAATATGAGAGAATCACATACAGAATTCTGGAAATATAAGGATTCACAAGGGAGAATGTATAAAATTATATAAAGTATGGTAGATAAAGGAAGGCAGTTATCTGACACAGACTGTAGGCCAAGCAGAAAGTAAGTATAAAGGTTTGACAATAAAACTACTAAAATTAATAAAACTCTTTTGTAGATCTATAGAAGAGCAGATAAAAACAAAGAACAGTGCAGTGAAGTTTATTAATGTATTGAAGGCAAGGGGTCAATGAAAAAGTGTTAAATATTTTGAAACCACACAAAAGACCAGTGAAAACAGCTCTACTTTACAAAATAAGAATTTAATAAAAACCTTTTAGTTGTCTCTCCTCTCCTTAAAAGTGTTAAATGTTTTGGTTATTATTGACAAATGGAGAGAAAAGAACTGACGTACATACAGAGTCATTTCATGCAGCAGTAGGCTGGCTAACTGGCTAGGATAAAAAGTTCAATTCCAATTGTTTTACAAAAGAAATGTTTACAAAGACCTGAAAAAGATTGCTATCCTGTTTGGAAAGCATGATTCCTCACATCTAGCTGATAAACTGTCATAGGATCATAGGAGATTACTAGGCTATCGACCCGAAGGTCATTTTAAGCTTAACTGTTTCAACTCAATGTAATACCATAGTGGTGCTAGTCAGTACCCAAGATTGCACTGCATTATTATTTGCTTTTATCTGCTGTTCTATAGACCATGTTTCTTTTTTTCTGTAAATATTTATTCTGTTCAGAGATCATAGTTAGTTGATGGCATTTATTCCAAATTCTTGGTGTTGGGTGATTATCCTGTATTCACAAAATGTTGAGGCAGACACTGTTCATTAAATCAAAATCAAGTAAATTGTAGTTCCATTAACTATGTTTTAATTGCCTACAGGAAAACCTTTTACATATCTTTTTTATGGAAAAAGCTATGGATCTGGTACCCCAGCCTGTACGATCTGGTATGTCAGCCTATAGGATCTGTTACATCAGCCTATAGGATCTGATACCTCAGCCTATACGATTTGGTATGTCAGCCAATAGGATCTGGTACATCAGCCGATAGGATCTGGTACATCAGTCTGTTGGATTTGGCACCTCACACTGTAGGATATGTTGACCATATTATCTGATGTTGCAGTTATGGCCCCTCCATTCCTAGTATGGGTCAAGAGCAAAGCCTGTTTTCTTGTCTTGCTGTGTGGATATTATTGTGATTGCTAACCATCAGGGGATTTGTTGTGTTATGGATTCATATACCACTAACATTTTACTCACATTTAGCAAAACTGTCTCCTGAAATGCAGTCATGTTTCTGCACACCTGTAGTGATGTATACCACATTATCTTAATTTAGCAGTGCAAGTGCATGCCCTCCATCCCTAGCAATAAAGTGCATGCTGTCCAACCCTAGGGATAAAATGCATTCCCTCGATCTCTAGAGATAAATGCCGTCAATCCATAGGGATAAAGTGCATGCTGTCCAACCCTAGAGGTAAAGTGCATGTCCTTGATCCCTAGTGATAAAGTGCATTCCCTCGATCCCTAGGGATAAAGTGCATGCCCTCAATTCCTAGGGATAAAGTGCATGCTGTCCATCCCTAGGGATTTACAGGCTATACAATGGAACTGCAGCACACCAGACCACCTCCCTCCATTAGGAATGAGCAGGCTGTTATCCTCCTATCACTTCCATACTCGCTTTGTACCTCATCCAGTCCCCAGGTCACTAAACAGTTTCAGGTAATCTGGGCCACGGTCAGGTCCCTGCCCACCACATTGCCATCTTTTTCCACAGAACATTTAGATGGTTGACAGAAGAACTGGGAACACCAGTGACTAGTAAGACAATAACTAAAAAAATATGTAAATAACATATAAAAAGGGAAAATATGTTTACTGTTTTCTACACTAGGCAAAAGACAGGATGTGTCACCTCTCATGATGACCTTTGTGATGAGGGAAATCACAGAGTTAACATCCAATGAAAATAAACATGAATAATGTAGAGAATTATGAGATGACACCTGTGCTGATGTAACTTTATAGTAGAAGACTATGTCACATGATTTAAACAGCAGCAGATATCGACTAAGCTGAGGTAATATACAAAGGAAGGACCATTTGACACCGAGCAATACAATATACTAGCAAATACTATAACTTGAGTGAAGATGTCATTTGCCAAATGGTGATCATGCCCCAGTGTGATGTAATGCTGGGATATGTTAAGCAAGAACAGATCTAGGATTAGAGCAGGCTAACCAGTTTTTTGTAAATACAGTGATAAGTAATAACTCATGTCAGAAGGTAAGAAGGGAAAAGCAAATTTAGGGCTGAGGTAATGAGAAGTGAAACGGTGGGTAAAACTACGTTGTAGAAGAAGAATCAAGTGTGTTAAGCGGAGACAACCAAAATAAAGAGAAAAAGACAAGAACTGTAGGAAATTTAAAAAAGGGGAAACAACTACATTAGTATGAACCTGTGAGTGTGTGTGTGTGTGTGTGTGTGTGTGTGTGTGTGTGTGTGTGTGTGTGTGTGTGTGTGTGTGTGTGTGTGTGCTTGTGTGTGCTTGTGTGTGTGTGTGTGTGTGTGTGTTTGTGTGTGTGCTTGTGTGTGTGTGCTTGTGTGTGTGTCTGTGTGTGTGTGCTTGTGTGTGTGTCTCTGTCTGTGTGCTTGTGTGTGTGTGCTTGTGTTTGTGTGTGTGTGTGTGTGTGTGTGTGTGTGTGTGTGTGTGTGTGTGTGTGTGTGCTTGTGTGTGTGTCTGTGTGTGTGCTTGTGTGTGTGTGCTTGTGTGTGTAATTGTGTGTGTGTCTGTGTGTGTGCGCTTGTGTGTGTGTCTGTGTGTGTGTGCTTGTGTGTGTGGTGTGCTTGTGTGTGTGTGCTTGTGTGCGTGTGTCTGTGCGTGCGTGTGTGTGTGTGTGTGTGTGTGTGTGTGTGTGTGTGTGTGTGTGTGTGTGTGTGTGTGTGTGTGCATGCGTGCGTGTGTGTGCGAGTGTTTGGTAGGGGTGGTATAAGATCAGACAAAAAAAAGCCTTAAGTGGTTTATGGTTTACAAAAGGGCATGCTGGTGCTGCTGTTTGACATGAATATGTCTCTTACAGCTTAATTATATATGCAAGGTTTGAATGGAGCTCATTGATTATGTAATACAGAAATATGTAAGCAGATGTTGCTTTCCTTGCTTAGCTTCTGGCATCAGTCAAAATGGATCCACTATCTGTCAGCCTGGGAAGACATGGTCGACAGGCCATGCTGCTTTGCCAGAGATGGTGTGCACCTGTTTCCTGTAGGCTTTCGGATACTGGAAAAGGTACTTGCCTCCCCCATAGTGCCTTTTTTAGTCAGTGTCAAAATAATGAACCTCCTGACATGACAAAATCCTTTCTAGATAAACTCAAGATACTACTACTTAATGAAAGGAGTTTAAACTAGAAAATGTACTCTGTATGCACTCCTCACCTTGTAAAATGCTGATATCTGTGCAGTCACTGAGACATGGTTCAAAGCCATAGAAAGTGCCTTGGCTGTGCATCACTACAATACCTTCCATTGGTTCAAACCACAAACTAAGTATGAAAGAACCAAAGGAGGAGGTGTATCCATCTCCATTAAGGACAAGTACACCTCGAGACTGGTCATACAGTATAACTCTCTTGAGCTACTCCATGTACAGTTAACTATAGGCAAAAACCCTATAGGTCCCCTACCATGAGCCAAGAAAAGCATACCGCATAACTGGACTTAATAGAGTCACTTGATCTGCAACCCAACCCAACACCTTGTTCATGAGGAACTTTAACTATCCTTCCATTGACTGGGAATAATACATGACCACAAACATGCTGGCTCAGAGGTTCTTGGACTTTGTCAATGCAAATGCTCTGGAAGAGCTAGTCAGCACTCCCACAAGGGGTTCAAATGCCCTGGACATAGTACTCACTAACAAGGGGGAGCACTGCACCCATCCCTGAGTGGTGTCCTCCCCAGTAAGGTTAGACCATAAATCAGTCTCATTTAATATAATTAGAAGGCCAGATACCTCATCAAACTCAAAAATGTTTAAGCATTTTCCAAGATATGTCCCCTCCTAGTAAGTGATGGTATAAGAAGTTTCAAAGCCCCCTTGAATGCAGATAACACAGACTCCTATGCAGAGCTGTATATCAATGCTCTGTATAACTACGTAAGCAGTTGTACAGAATCAGCTATACCTGATCAGATTAAAACCAGATCTTGCTGAAAAAACAAGCCACCCTGGTGACCCCTAGTATAAACAGGCTATACAACAAGAAAAAGAAACTAATGCCCAAGAACAAGAAGGAACTGGCTCAGCAGAGGAAAAAATATATTTCTAGCTTAAACAAATTAGAGATCTTGTCATGTGCTCCAAAGCTAATGAGGAAGCAAAGTAGCATCCTTAGCTAAGGATAATCACAAGGCATTCTTTAACTGCATCCAAAATCTAAAAGGTAATACCCAGCTATGCGCTGAACTGGTTGAGGACCAACCTGCTAGCTGAAAGATTTGCAGCAAACTTCACCCTACCCCCCTGTCCCCACTGGTCATTCCCCCAATGTATACCTGCCACCATTCCTCAGCCTATTGTCTCAATAGAGCAGGTCATCTCTGCACTCTCCAAGGCCAAAAACACAGCATCAATGGGACCAGACAACATCCCAGGTTGCCTTTTAAACAACTTAAAACATAACCTAGCAGACCCACTTGGATTCCTGTTTAACCACAGTTGTGAACTGGCTATGTTCTGGCCGAATGGAGGACAGCAGCAGTAACTCCTCTGTACAAAGGGGGACCATCAACCAAGCCTGGAAATTATAGGCCCATAAGCTTGACTAGCCTCATCTGCAAAGCAATGGAAAGAATCATCATGGACCTTATCAACAAGGACATAGGTAATCTCTAAATTCTGGACCCAACACAGTTTTGATTTGTTAAGGGTAGATCATGCCTATTAAACCTGGTTGACTTCCTTGAGAAAGTCACCAAGGCCCCTACACAAGGGAAAAGACAGTGCATACTGCCTAACTTGACCTAGCCAAAGCATTTGACACAATTCTCCCAATTGGGAATTAACCCCTACATTACTAGATAGGTAGCCATTTGGCTCGCCAACAGGACACATACTATCAAAGTGGGTAACTTCATCTCTAGCAAAAGACCAGTCACCAGTGGCATACCACAGGGTTCTGTGCAGTGCCTTTTACTGTCTGGAATTTATTTCTCCAGGCAAACATGGACAGACTGTGGCTGACCAAGTTTGCTGACAAATGCAAATCGAGAGCAATCACTGAGCCCTTCAATTATGTTAATATACTGCAGAAAGAGTTAAAACAGGCAAATAATAGGTGGCAAAGCCACGGATTAAAGCTAAATGCAAAAAATGCATTATTATTCCCTTTAGGAAAGTTGAAATCCCTGCTAATTACATTATAGGCAGTACCCCTATGTGTTGACCCAGTGGTACATGATCTGGGTACTCAGGCTGATAGCAATTTGAACTTTGTCCACCACATATCCACATTGGAAATGAAATCCTCCTATATGGCACATCTCATAAGTAAAGGCATTACACCTAGATCTAAGGATGTTATAATTCCATTATACTCGGCCCACATCAGACCAATAATTTAGTACAATGCTCTGTTTTGCATGTACCTCCCAGACACCTTCAACAATTGGAGAGACCACAGAGGTTTTTCATCAAGAAATTGCAGGATACACAAAACAAGTCTTATGTGAAAAGATTGAAAGCTCTGTCACTGCACTTTGTCTCCTACAGGTTGCTAAGGGGTGACCTGTAAAAACCACTCGAAAAAGAACCAAACTGTCACAAAAATGCCAAAAAAGCGATGCCTTCTGACTAACACCGTTTATTAACTTTAAACACAAAAATCAAATATGTTTTTTGTTCCGCTAAATTGCGAAACTTCTTCAGAAACAATTCTCTATTCACATTGACGCTTATATTTATAACTTCTTAGGTATTTCCTACTGAAATGGCTCCAAAAGCAAATCAATTAACAATTTAAATTTACTTAAAGTTATCTTAACCAAAAATGTACGATAATCTAAATTATATTTACACACAAAGAGTTATTCCGAACTTCTCAGGACAGTGAACGAGTTTCAATCAAAATGCAGGCACACAAATTTAATTACAAAAACATTTATCATTTAAAAAATTATATTTAAAAAATATATATTATTAAAATATACATTATATGTGTGTGTATTCATAACCATTATAATATATATATATATATATATATATATATATACATACATACATATATATGTATATATACACACACACCCATAATTCATAAATTTCATAATGATACTGTTTCTATTAAAATTGAAATTAAAATCAAATAAAATTATGAAATAGTCATTATGAATTATGTTTTTAATCAATCAAAGGTATATTATATTCTATACATAAATTTAACAATGCACCCAATTTATCAAAAATATCAGAAGTATCAAAAAATATCAAAAAATATATAAATTTGATAACTTTTATAAAATTATAAATCAAATCATATATATAATTTATAATTTATAATTTATAATTACACTATATAAATATGTATATAATATAAATACTCGAAATATTAAAAACATTCATATTTAAATATGAATATAAATACAATATAAATTCATGATGTATAAATATTTATCTCATTTGACTTTTTAATTTTAACAGACACATTATATTGCATTTGTCATTTAGGCCTGGGTACACATAGGCATTAAGCCTAATCTGCCATAACAGTTCAATTTTTTCAAGCATTAAAGATACAGGTCCACCTCTTTCATCTTGGTTTACTTGTTGTATAATTTTAAATTTGAACTTATGACTAGGAAACATTATTATATGTCTTGCTAAAGCATTTTCTTCTTTGTGCTGATTTATGCATCTTAAATGCTCCAATACCCTCTCCTTGAATTTTCTATCCGTCTTGCCGACATAGAAACATGGGCAGGCCTGGCATTGAGCCAAATATGCAACCCCTTTGGTTATGCAGTTAAATTTTCTTGTAATATTTATTTTATATCCATTAACCACAATGCTTTTGCCTATCTCTACTATATGACAAATTGAACAATTACCACATTGTGTCATTCCTACATTTTTTATATAAGGATATTTTTGTTTTTGAAACATTTGTTTAAAACTAATAGCCCTTCTCCACACTATCTTTGGTTTTGTCTGAATATCAAAACCCAAAGTATTTTCCCCGTTAATCAGAGGCCCAATTTTTAAATATAATCTCCCTTATATGCATGTAATCAGAACAAAAGTTAAAAATACATGCCAAACTAAATTCATTACTAAGAACATTTTGCAAAACATTTGAATCCTGATTATGGGGTATGGGTTCGTGTTCATTTAATCCACTGAAAGATATTTCAGTTTTATTTGTTAAAATAGCAGTAAAAATCCCATTCATTCTTTTAGATGTCACTTCGGTAATTATTTTTTCTATTAACTCTTCTGGATATGCCCTATTCAGAAACATGTGTTTTAAAACAATACATTCAGTTTGAAATTTTTGATCAGTTGTCAGCATTCTCGCTGCTCGGGCAAATTGTCCTTTTAACACTGAACGTTTTTGATGTAAAGGGTGCACGCTAGAGTAATGCAAAAACTTGTTTGAATATGTTGGTTTTCTATAAATACTGGCTTCATACTGTCGTTTTTCATAATTTTTTTATCAAAAGTACATCTAAATAAGAAATAGATGTCATATCAAAATTATATGTGAAGTTCAAAAAGTCAGTCGAGTGATTCATTTCACCGACCAATTTTGATGCCATTTTTTTGCATCCTTCTACTATTAAAAAGATGTCATCAATAAACCTCTCATAGAATTTCACCATATTTTGAAACAAACCATTGGGAAAAAAATATGTATTTTCCAAAATGACATTACTAAGTTTGCATAGCTTGCACCACATGGTGATCCCATTGCCACTCCTTTTTTTTGAATATAATATTGCTTATCAAAAATTATAAAGTTATAAGATAAAATTATATCCAATAGTTCCTGAATTAGCGATATCTCCGATTCTAAAGCCTGTTGTTGCTGCATCCTTGTAGTAACCCATTCTTTTCCCTGAATATGTGGAATACTGGAATATAATTCTTTCACATCTATAGTTAAAAAATTATAATTTTCTTTAAACGGGAATGTATTCAACCTCTCTAAGAACATCCAAGAATCTTTTAAAATCCATTCTTCCTTTTTTACATATTTCTTCAGGATGGAATCAACAAATTTAGCACATGCATATGTGGAAGAATTTCTTCCATCGACTATCGGCCTGAATGGGGGATTTTGTAAATTCTTATGAATTTTAGGCACTCCAAAAATACAGGGTGCCTTGGGTACTATTATCATCAAATAATTGAATAAATGAACGTCAGTTCTGGTTTCAATAAATAATTCATTAATTAAACTTTTAATAAATTGATTAGCTTTGTTATATTCATTACAAGATGCTAATTCATATGTGTCTGTTGACAAAATATCCCTTATATGTTGTAAATAATCTGGCATGTCCATAAAAACCAAACCTCCTCCCTTATCGGAGTTCATTATACGTATATTAGCTTTTAACAGACAATTAAGGCTCTGTCTTTCCTCTTCACACAAGTTGTCTATAAATTATGTTTTTTTCTTACTTAATTCTCTGAGATCTATTTCACAAATTCTTTCAAAACTAGAGAGTGTATTGTGAAGGGGTGGATTATAGCAGCTTGCGACCCTAAATTCACTGTTAGTTCCATCTTGCCCTCCAAATAAAGTTCTAAAATTCAATTTCCTGACAAAGAGTTTAAGGTCGCAAATAGTATCTGCTAAATTCATCCTACAAGATGGTACAAATGTTAAACCCTTAGATAATATATCAACCAGAGCTTGTGACACGTGAAAAGAAGAAAAATTATAAACAATAAAATCATTTTGGCTATTATTAATCATCACAAGTCCTTTATGTAAACAATTCTCCTCTGCTAAGGGGTGACCTGTGCCTGGCTTACAAGACAGTCTCTGATGGAAATGCTACAGATTCATAAATCAGACCACATAAGGATTCCTCACTCCAGGGATCTTAACCTAGCCTCTGACATGAAAAGGTCAGGTAGAGAAATAGATTTATCTACCAGAGACTGCCACTTCTTTGGAGCAAGATTCCAATTCACATGAAACAGAGCCCCTCCATGACCCTCTTCAAATGCAGCCTAGATCAATGGATGGGTGACCACAAATTCTCTCCTGGAGTAACCCCCATGTCTACCATAGATTCTCATCTCTGTGAACTTTACTGACCTAACCACTGACAATTGGGGCAACTCAGGATAAATATGGCTAGGTTTGTAAGGCCTCTAGGTCCATTAGCCTACTAATGGACCTAGAGCCCTTACAATCAAGGGCAATAAAATGGCTTAAATGTCCCTTCTATGAACCTATAACACATTCAGGATTTGGCTATTGAAACTTTATATTTTGAAGCATTAAAAAAATTATATTAAAAAAAGACAAGTAGCATAATTCAACTGACTTCAGAAGTGCAAAAGAGGGAATGTTCCAGTGTGTGTGTGTGTGTGTGTGGGCGTGTGTGTGTGGGCGTGTGTGTGTGTGGGTGTGTGTGTGGGTGTGTGTGTGGGCATGTGTGTGGGCATGTGTGTGTGTGTGTGTGTGTGTGTGTGTGTGTGTGTGTGTGTGTGTGTGTGTGTGTGTGTGTGTGTGTGTGTGTGTGTGTGGGCGTGTGTGTGTGTGTGTGGGTGTGTGTGTGGGCGTGTGTGTGTGTGTGTGTGTGTGTGTGTGTGTGTGTGTGTGTGTGTGTGTGTGTGTGGGCGTGTGTGTGTGTGTGTGGGCATGTGTGTGTGTGAGATAGGTTAGAGAAATGTTTCATACATGTTGGAGGAGGTAGAATATTACTATAGGATAGAATTTTATCTCAGGAATTTGGTGTGAATACAGAAACTCAAACTACATTTTCATCTCAGTTAATCTACAAAAATGACCGACCAGAATGTCAGCATAAGAAAGTAAAGATTGGAATGGAACAACTGAGCACACGGGAAACTGACATGGGAAGACTTAAGTAAGGAACGTGAAAGGATTTTGTTAATAAAGTGTAAAAATACAGAGTGCTTTGCCCCAGTAGTGCTACACTCGTGGGCAGTGATGTTCAGTTAATGACATGCAGAATTATATTATTTTTCTTTATAATTTGTGCCTCATAACTACATGCTATAAGATAGAGGATAAGAAATACTACTTCCAGCTATGTGCATAGCCTGAGGGTGTAGTACATGTCTAAGTTATCAGATGTAGTACATGTCTAAGTTATCAGAGGAGTTTTAGAACTGAAGAAGTCTTCAAGGGGTCTAATGGCAACACACAGATCCACTCAATACCCAGTGGGTCATCTCTGTATAACACCTTTTAGGCTAATTCTCAAATAAAGTAAACTCAGCTTTTGTATGCAAGTATGTCATGGTGCATTTACAGACAGTTCAAATACTCCTAAAGGAAGCAAAGCATCTTGTAAAAACAAGTTAACCCCAAGTTACCACATAGGTGGCAATCCATTAAGCACAGAAGAGGTTATCAGGGACCTGGGGACCCAAGTTGACAGTAACCTTTCTTTTGACACTCACATTGCCAAAGTGGTTAGGAGGACCTTCTACATTGCCCACCTGATTATGAAGGGATTCACATCCAGATCAAGGGAGGTCATTGTTCCCCTGTACTCTTCACTTATCAGACCAATGATTGAGTACAATGCCCCATTCGGAATGTATCTTACCCGACACCTGCAGCAATTGGAAAGACCCCAAAAGTTCCTCACCAAAAGGATAAAGGGGCTCAAAAATATGCCATATGCTGCCCGACTGAAGAAACTCCAGCTCTATTCAGTCGCATACCGTCTGCTCAGAGGTAACCTGTGCCTGAAATATAAGGCCATGTCCAACCCGGAATTAATGGACATGCTCCACCTCAAAAAATCCAAATCCACCAGAGCCACAAGAGCAAGAGACTTAAACCTCAATATGGATATAAATAGGACGTGCTGGAGGGACAGATTCATCACCCAGAGACTCCCTATGCTGTGGAACAGAATCCCAGTCCATGTGAGACAGAGCACCTCGCTGGCTCTGTTCAAGAGGAATCTTGACCAGTGGATGGGAGATCGTAGGTTTACCCCGGGGATCATCTCTGTATCACTGCTGGACAGAGGCACGGCAAACTAATGGGTATAGTATTTTTCAACCAAAGGGGTGGTGAAAGCCACACAACTCTGGCTAGGCTTATAAATGCCCTAGGGCAGATAGCCTAGTATGAACCTATGAACCTAAAAGGTACATGCAAGTGTGAATATTGCCATTGTGCAATTGTATAAGGAAATGGCAATAAATAAATAGTTAATATATTTATAAAAGACACATACGATTTCCATGCAATGATAGAATATTTGATCCAAGAGGACATTTTAATTACAGTTCTTACGGGGGTGTTTGTACTGATAGTTTCATCAGCTAGTTGGGTAAAACCACAGGAAAGCTGTTTTTGTCTGTTAAAGAGAATCTTTCTAAAATAAGGACTAAGGAGTCTAAAGAAAGCCTGTTTTAAGTATAATCAAACATTCCTATTTTTTTTTTTTTTTTTTCCCAAAACATTTGAACTTTTAGCTAAAGCATGGGTCAACATTAAATTATCTATGTGCGTGTGGGGACAGGGGACTCAAATTGGAAGGTAGAGAGTTGTTTCAGCAACCAATCGATTCACCACTGTTGTCTAAATGGGCACATCAGTAGGAAAGGTGCTCTTAATCAAGGGCAATAAAATGGATAAAATGGTAATTAACCCCTTGTGTTCACACTTTTTGAGCAGTTCTTTACTCTTATTGTTTGACATTTCTTGTAATTAATTTTTCAGATACGTATTTAATATGTATGAGGGTTTTTTATGAATGTTATATTTTGCCACATAAATTCAATTTAATTTCTAAGTCTCAGTCATTTGAAATTATTATACAGGTAGTCCCTAAGCTTACAGTTGTTAGAGTTGGTTATTGGATAGCAGCACATATTAAAATGTAGACTGATAAATTAATTAGGTTATACTGTTTACATTACAGTGTTTTATATACTTTATATATTTTATATGTTGCTTCTCTTTATTTTAGTTTTAACACTTTATTATTATTGACAAAACAGGATACTACGTTTCATAAAGTTTTACTGTTTTATATTACTATACTGCCTTTATTTTGTAAGTGATTGATTGATGGGATTTCTTGCATTAGGTTTATTTCATATCTGAAGTAAGTTATTTAATTGAGGATAAACTCATATATTAAAAAGCATGGTTTTGGCGTATCTTCCTCTCTGTGATGTTTCTTAATCAACTTCCCCCAGTATACACAGTGTTGGGAATGAATGAAATGTCATGAAAATTTCTTTAGGAATTTGTCTCTGTTACTGTTGTATCAATTTGTATTTCACATTCAAAAGCATGTTGATACAGAAAACACACACACAGCAAGGTACATGAAGTTATATTGTATTTCTTTTACACTAAAGCCATAAAGCTATCCAGTCTCAAAAATTCACAAATGTTTGACTTTGCACTGTCTTATAAAGCTGCATTCTTTCTCTTACCTGCATTCATTAACCAAATGAGCCTTTTGTATTATGACTGTGAATAAACCTGATAAACATTGATCACAACTTGACTAATTAGGTGAGCTTTTCGTACCAAGAAATATACCACTCTATGGTGCTCTATCTGATTAAGGGAAAGAATGGGGTCGGAAGACAGTGTGGGAAGCTCACACAATATAACTTTTTCAAAGAGACTGTGTTATTTCAGTCATTTCTTTAATTGTCTGGAAGAACATTTCATAGATGCTATAACATATACTTAAGGAAAAGATATGTAAGAATCACTATTAAAAAAGTAACACTTTTAGTAAGGATTCTAAAACTTGACGATATTTTTAACTATTTCCATTATAGCAGAATATGAAATGTGATCTGACAGGACTGAACAGGTTACCACAATCTTATCAGCTGTGCTTTCAGAGTGCATTATGGGTAAGAATCCCTAATGCATTCTGCATCCAATGAGAGTATTCAGGATTAGAAAATAAATAAATAAATATATTTAGTAATAAGTAGTTAGTATTTTTCAGTTTCTGCCAATACTTTCCCTTAAGCTTCAGATTTTTCAGATTACTATGTAAGCAGTAAGACATTGTTTTATAGGTATTATATTAGATATGGTTACTAGACTGAAGGATAAAAATTAATGAGTTTACTTTGCTTGTGTATGTCTCATTGATGCAACTTTTTTTCTGTTGCAGTGTTTGTTAATCAACAAAACAAGATAAGAGTTTGCAATATGTCTGTATTGCATTGTATAATTGTTTATAGATTATATTACATTACTTTTATTTTAGGTGACTGATAGGACTACAGCATATGATCAGATCTGTGCATATTTAAATGAGTTTCTTTAAGTGGTATTTCTTCAGAAGAAGTCTTTAGCTAATAAGATGAGAGAGCTCTCAATTAGTTGTATTTAAAATAGACACACAACCTGTCCTTAAGCTCATATTTGATATGCTTTTAAATGTCTCTTAATTACTCACTTTGCAAACATTTCCATTTTGTAATTCTTAAACAAACAGCTGGCCCTATCAAGTTTTTAGAGTGCAGGAAATACGTAACATCTTCACCAACTATGACTTTTCTTTCAAAAATCATGTCAGCAGATTTGTAAATGAAACTAACTACAAACTGCATGCACTGGACAGAATAAAACATTCTTATAACAGGAATAGGTTCCAGTACAGACAGTACTCGTATCAAAATTTGAGTATGGTACCCTGAGTAAGCAGAATGTTAACATGACATTCATCAGGCCCAGTCGACGTTGCCTATATTAGAACTGTCAAATGTCCAATCTGCCACCCTTTATCAATATACATCATTATATTGTGATAAGTAAGATGAACTTGGTAACGATAAAATTAAAATGCTTTATGAACAGCACGTATTCATACAAAAATCACTACATAAAACCACTGCCCAAGCAGAAGCAGTGCATTTACTTGGTATAAGCCAAGTAGTGAACCTCCTTTCTCGTCAAAAGTTACACCCCAAAATCGAACTCCAGAATCAGAGATAGTGTTCCTACCTACAACCTAGAATAAACTTCTTCTTTCAATTATATTCTTAGCTAGAATGACTTCAAACGTCACTTATGAATTTTAACTTTCACAACTAAAGACAAGATTCATAGTTAATTTTCTGGTGCAGCTATTAGCTTAGACGACTGCTTTATGTGTTGTCTTTGAATAATGCACCCCTCTCATGAGCACAGATTGCCTCTGCTCTCAAGTGCCAGCCTGAGCTTTTCCAAAAATATATCAAGTCTGAATAATGATAAGCATTATTTTTAGTCCAGAAGGAGTGTTATAGTTACTACTTTCTAGAAATGTACAGAGGGCTACGTTATGCTCTAGTTTTTCAATTTCTTATGTAGAATTATACATAGCAGGAAAAGTACAATTTATCTTGTTTTATCCCTCAGACTGGGTTAGTTGAATGCCATCCTGGGAATAAATAAGCAATGTACTGATGTATAAATATATGTGATCTTATAAATATATTACTTATATATGTTTTTTAATGTATTGACTTTTTAAACTTTACACTCTTACATTGGATTTTCCCCTGTTCATACTACAGTAAATTTTCTTCCTAAATTTACTTTATGCTAAATAAATTTAAATGAATGTATTTGTGTCCATATATTCCTGCAACTAAGTGTGCTAAATTCTTAAGATTATGGTATTAAAGCATGCAGATGTCCCATTCTATAATCTCTAACCTTTAACAGCTTACTTTTGGCATTTACAGTATTTACATTTCATCTGTCTATCTTTCTGGTTAGCTTCTTACTTTTTTACATGTCACGTTTGTGTAAATATTGAGATGAAGTAATTGTTTGGCACCTTTGGTTTGGTTTCTCAACTGCATTGCAGGACGTTCTGTCTTCTGCCATGTCAAAAGGTTGCTGTTTTTTCATCCTTCACTGATATGCTTGAACGTCATTCAAAATGTTTACTTCTTCCAAAAAAGAAAACAAAAAAAAATCTCTCTGTTGTTGGAAAATGTTGCTACCCTATTCAGTTTTTCCTCTTCTAAGTCTGTAGATATCCCTTCCTAGTCTAGGCTTTGTAATGTAAAACCACCAAATATTGCCATGATATTTTTTTAACTGGGCTGAGCTTAGCTGTTGCAATTTGTCATTCAATGTGTTCTTAATAAATACTTGTGTAGACTGTGTAGTTCCACCATATATTTAGCCTCATACATACAAACCCAACCTTTGTCACATGTGCTTACTTCTGAAGCACTGGTAATTCTGTCTGCGATGTCTTTAAGCAGCCCTATTCCAATATTATGTGCTGCTCCCTCCTGAAATGATTACACCCTTTTGTCACTACATACTAGCCATAACATCCTTTGTTAAAGTCTCTTTGAAATTATGCCAAACTTTTAATTAATGACTTTGTCCAAGATTATGATTGGCTTCTTTGAACAGTTCTAGATAATGCCTAATATCACAATCCAACAAATCCAAGACATCTGGATATTTTACCTCACTTCTGCGATTACATATAACTATATTCCCATTGCAAAATCCTGTTTCCTGTATGCAGTCTCTGTCTTCACATTAGTTCTTTGCTTGTAACATCATTCCTCCAATGTGCTTTTACAACAGACCCATTTTAACACTACTTTACTATTTCAGTCACGGTCTTTGCTTTGCAGACTATATACCACTCTCTTCTTGTTTTCATGGTATCTTTTGTTATGCAGCCCACATTATGGAATACTCCAATGAGCCTCTATTTTTGTTTTTGAGATGCAACAAGATATAATATGATGACAACCCATTTCCTTAAAATTCATCTTAGAGAAGACCTGCTATTTCAGTAATCAAACAAAACGTATTATCAGTTGTTGGAATCTCTTCAGCTCACTGCTGAGATTTTGTGTTTTATTTCCTGAAAGGAAAATGTCCTCTCATAAGGTATTCAGTGTCACCCAAGAAGGCAGGATGCCTTACAAGAAGAAGTCTTAAATGTCAAAATGGATGATACATTCTCAATGTTGGGGGAAGACATGATTTAGTGTCACACCATGACCAGCTCCCCAAGTATAAGACTGTTTATCTTATTTGCTTCCTAATGGCCTAGCATACTCACATAATAAGGCTATTTGCTCATTTTTACCAGAATTCCTTATTTTAGACTAACTCTTAGCTTACAGTTTGCACTGAGTGTATTTCACAAGGCTTTTCTACCACTGACTGAGTGTAATGTGGTCAAGTTCTAACTTACAGATCACATTTCCTCAATGTTGTTATTCTTCAGTGATAATCCCATTATAAACTATATAACATAGCCTCAGTATCTGTGAAAAACTTCCCTTTCAAGCAAATCTATTTGTATAGGTTCATAGGTTCATAGATTAGTACTAAGCTAACTGTCCTTGTGGACCACTTTAAGCCTAGCCAGTTACCCCATGTGAGAATCAAACACTTGACTTCTTTCTTTGAATGTGATCCTTCTTATGGCAGTCATTTAAGATCAAAGGATATCATAAATTTGGCTCTTATTATTCATAAAATTAGGAAAGCTATTTCTGTTCTTAGTACTTTTATGCTCAAGGTCACACATGACATTTTTGAAGAAAAAGATTTGGTATCATCCTTTATATATTCATCTACAGGATTAGGTGACCCAATTTGTCAGGAGATGCATCCTTATTGTTGTTGTTTGGTTGATAACCAATTAAAAAAAATCAGGATCAGCATTGCAGAGTCAAGAGACATAGAGACCAAATGTCTCAGGACTGGCGTTGCAGAGTCCAGATTCATAGAGACCAAATGAATGAAAATCCAAACTTACAAATATTAAATCTGAGATTGCCATTTCTCGGAATATTCCCTTTATTTCTATGTATGGTAATCTCAGTGTTGATGTATAAAAGATCATTTTCAGTATTTAGTTTTCTCATGTGTTTTAGTCAATTTTCTTTTTGGTATATCAGAACTTGAGAAAGCAAGTCTCAATGTTCAGTAGAGTGATGTTTAATCATTTGGTCAGGTCTACCTTTTTGTAACCTCAAGGGCTTTAGCACACCGGGCTTATCAACAAAGCAAGCAGAAAAAGCCCAAAGAATGAAATGTGTGGTATGAAATAAATCCAAGATAGGTGATAAAAAAGCATAAATACACAGAAACACAACTGAATAAAACAGCTACCACGTAAAAATGAACGTATTTAATAGTAAAACTGGTAATCACTTTTGCTATATAAAATAGCTTCTTCAGACCAAAAGTGAGAACATACAACATCTACATTTAAATAGAATTACATCACTACCTGTTACACAACTAACCAATCTTAGGAGTCACATATTTAAAGACACATGTACCTGATTTCTATAAAACATGAAACAAAAAACATACTTCTAAGAAATGTATAAAATTTAAAAAGCTAAAAAATAAAAACATCATATAAGTGTGCAAAAATTACTTCTTCCACAACCCCCTAGATTTTAAAACTGGGCATAAAGGGACATGTTCATTTAATCCATGGCCCTTATGGGACTGCAGTGAGATTATCCATCTAATCTTCTTTAACTCAGTCTCATTTTCTACATCCCCCATTCTAATGTCAGTCCCCACCACATTTATAACTATAAACTTAAAAGTGTGGTGAGCTCCAATTGTATTAACATTTTTTGCTAGGGCACATTGACCATGTTCCCCTTACGTATACAATAGAGATGGTCTCTGATCCCTTCTTTAAACTTGCGGTTTGTTTTGCCACTCTCCATCATGATCTCCCTGTCTTAAGCAGTCTTACATGGTATAGCTTACAGTTGACTTTGCTACTGCATGTGTATCTTATTTTATATTTCAGTGCTTTGTAACCACCCGATTTAAATCAAATGTTATAGTTAAAATCCAAAGATAACAAATTTGCTTTTCTTTTGAGGTTTCTATAAAACTTGATTGATTGATTAGGTGCTATTTTATGTTCTGGTGTAATTTTACTTCTGTGCTCTAGACGGAGGAAGTTGTATTTTTATGTTTATTTGCACATAAAAGTCTGAAATAAAGAGTTTTTCTTATTTTTAATACACTCATTAGCAAATTATGGGTATCGGAATGTATAAATAGTTATTTTTTATTTATATTAGATATGCCTCCCCTGTCCTAACCAATCTAAATAAAGGAGACTTAAATAAACCAACTATATACTACAACAAAATAGCAACATTTGCTACAGATTCACCATTTAGAACCCATCACTGCCAATCCCTTAGAAAGCTATCCTGGCTAGAGTTACCAAACCTAATTACTTTTAACCAACTCACCATGGCCCACCAAATCCTCTATCACCCTAAGAAATCTGCACAGACTGTCTCAGGCTTTTATTAAACAAGCCGATAGCTGCATAGACTACCTCTGGCTTCTGAAAGAAGCCGACAACGGCACAGACTGCCTCTGGCTTTAAAACAAGCCGACTAAGGCAAGTTTTTATTTTACTCCTTATTCTAACTTACTCTATAACTGCACAGACTGCCTCTGGCTTCTGAAACAAGCCGACAATGGTACAGACTGCTTTTGGATTTAAAACAAGCCGACATTGGCACAGACTGCCTCTGGCTTTTTTTAAACAAGCCGATAACTGCACATACTGCCTCTGGCTTCTGAAACAAGCCGACAATGGCACAGACTGCCTCTGGCTTTAAGACAAGCCGTCTATGGCAAGTTTTTATTTTACTCCTTATTCTCAGGCAGATCCTGCTCTGAGCATGATCACACTACCTATATTTTCAGATACTGTGAAACGACTTAAAAACGGCGCCTCCTAAGCACTTACTCTGAAGCCTAATTTCTTTCACTCTCTTTGTGTTAAGCTGTTACTGTGATATTTTACAGTTGATCAAGCCTGTCCTTACCCAGCATAGTCCTTTTTAGTGATTATTGAATGGTGGCTGACTACTGTTGCTTTTAAATAGGTAGGAACAGATTTTACGATTATCCTCTGGTTCCTGCTAATATCTAGGAGCATATAATCTCATGCAAAAAGTGTTTCTTCTGTGTTTCTACCCTACAGCATTTAAATAATGGTTAACTATGTGTTCATATCTACTGCTACCAGGCTAGACTTTCAGTGTTAATTCTATTTCTTTATATATCTGCTCTGTGAATGACTAATTGTTAAGATTTGTGTAACTGCTATGATTACATATCTGCCTCTGTGAATGACTAGTTGCTCTGTGAATGACTAATTGTTAAGTTTGTGTAACTGCTATGATTACACTCTGCCTCTGTGAATGACTAGTTGCTCTGTGAATGACTAATTGTTAAGTTTGTGTAACTGCTATGATTACATATCTGCCTCTGTGAATGACTAGTTGCTCTGTGAATGACTAATTGTTAAGATTTGTGTAACTGCTATGATTACATATCTGCCTCTGTGAATGACTAGTTGCTCTGTGAATGACTAATTGTTAAGATTTGTGTAACTGCTATGATTACATATCTGCCTCTGTGAATGACTAGTTGCTCTGTGAATGACTAATTGTTAAGATTTGTGTAACTGCTATGATTACATATCTGCCTCTGTGAATGACTAGTTGCTCTGTGAATGACTAATTGTTAAGTTTGTGTAACTGCTATGATTACACTCTGCCTCTGTGAATGACTAGTTGCTCTGTGAATGACTAATTGTTAAGTTTGTGTAACTGCTATGATTACATATCTGCCTCTGTGAATGACTAGTTGCTCTGTGAATGACTAATTGTTAAGATTTGTGTAACTGCTATGATTACATATCTGCCTCTGTGAATGACTAGTTGCTCTGTGAATGACTAATTGTTAAGTTTGTGTAACTGCTATGATTACACTCTGCCTCTGTGAATGACTAGTTGCACCTGCACTACAAGGATTATTGTACTGTACATTTGCTATCTACATATAGGTATTGGTTCATAGGTTCATACTAGGCTATCTGCCCTAGGGCATTTATAAGCCTAGCCAGAATGTGTTTGGCTTTCGCCACCCATTTTAAATTAAATTTGCTATGCCCTTTTTAGAGGTTAGTATACTGTGCCTCTGTCTAACAGTGACACAGAAGTGATACCCGGGGTAAACCTACGATCTCCCATCCACTCATCAAGATTCCTCTTGAAGAGAGTCAATGAGCGACTCTGCCTAACCTGGACTGGGATTTTATTCCAGAGTGAAGGGAGCCTCTGGGTTATGAATCTGTCCCTCCAGCATGTCCTATTTATTTCAGTGCTGAGGTTCAAGTTTCTTGAGCGCATAGCTCGATGGGATTTGGATTTTCTGAGGTGCAGCATGTCCATTAATTCCGGGTTGGACATGGCTTTATACGTCAGGCACAGATCGCCTCTGAGCAGGCGGTATGCCACTGAGTAGAGCTGGAGTTTCTTTAACCGGGCAGCATATGGCATCTGTTTGAGCCCTTTGATCCTCTTGGTGAGGTACTTTTGGGGTCTTTCCAGTTGCTGCAGGTGTCTGGTAAGGTACATCCCAAAAGGGGCATTGTACTCAATTATGGGCCTGATGAGGGATGAGTAAAGAGACACGATGACCTCCCCTGATCTAGATGTGAATCCCTTCATGATTAGGTGGGCTATATAAAATGTTTTTCTAACCACTTTGGCCACGTGGTTGTCAAATGAGAGATTGCTATCAACTTGGGTCCCCAGGTCCCTAGTTACTTCTTCTGTACTTAATGGATTACCACCTATGTGGTAATTTGTGGGCACTTTGCTTTTGCCAAAGGGGATGACTATACACTTTTTGGCGTTTAGCTTGAGGCCATGGCTCTGGCACCTGTTGTCTGTTTCTATGAGGCCCTTTTGGAGGATGTAATTGTTTAATTATTATACCCACTCTAAATCTTGCTTTGTGCTAACTCCTGTTTCTTTTTGACTTCCTTGTCTCTCTTGCCTCCTTAAGTTACCCTGCTTTACCTGTGCTTCCAGCACTAACCTGTCAGAAACTAAAGGAAACCCTACAACTACCTGCATTACACCTCACAAACCAACTGCCTTACAATTCCTATATAAAGGATACAGGAAAAGTGTGTGTACTAAATAATTTCCTGCCTGAATTGTCTTTTCAGCTAGTGTACAACTGCTACAGGTGGTGAGTTACGTCTCTTGAGCTTAGGCAGCCAGCAGCTTCCAGCAGAGTCCCCCCCCCCCATTCTTCACATAAATCTCTCTCTCTCCCATCCTCTTTGAATCCCTCTCCAACTAAATATCCCACCTTTTCCTGGTTTACTCCTTCTAACTCCATCTTACATCTGCCTGCACTTTTAGGCCTATCAACTAGGTGGCACCCTTACCCAGCTTTTACCCCTTTTCATCCTCGTATTACATAGCCTCTTACCCTATTTCTCCTATTGTACCTGCATTGCTATTCCTGTTCTCCCACCTTACTTTTTTTTACTACTACTTAGTCTATTACTACCTTTCCTAGGATCACTTCTCACTGGCCTTTACCACATCTGACTTTTAAAACATACCTTCACATATCAGTCATGCTGATTGTATCCTCTACAACTGCTCCACTCTCTGTGTCTACCCACTCCGTTCGCCCTGCGGGCTCACTCCGCTCCTCTCCCTACCCCCAATTCCCACCCACCCCCAGGGGTCCTACTCTTATACTTTCTAACCACACCTCTTCCTCTTTCCATTACCCACTTCACATTTCCCATTGGCCAACTTCTATTACATCTCCCATCTCTAACCACTCCCCTTCTTACTCACCACTCCCTCCTATCTTTACACACTCCCACCTTATATTCTTCCATCCCCACATATATACAACAATAAACTATTCCTTCATAATGGCTTATTTAACTATCCCTCTTCAAATCCGATTCTACTTCACTCTCTTACCACTACCACTACCACTACTAACGCTTGTATATTTACTATCCTCATATGAGCACCCAATATATCCAGAAACTAATTACCACAACCAACAAACCAACTCTCAACCCTTACCACACCTGCATAACCATGCAAACATAACATGGTCACCTAGCTACCTACTTTCAAAGTATCATAGAACACTACACATGAAATATAATACACAATATTTCAAAAGAGTGTTACTTCTCTACAGCAAATTCCCTAATCCAAGCTATCTACTACAACTCCTCACAGTAAAGGACGGCGATATTCATCATAATCCTGGCCCAACTGTAACCCCTGTCACTCTTCAAAACCATATTCAATCTATCAATTCTCCCCTTGCAAGACCTTCTAACTCTCTCCTACTAGCACATCTTAACATACGTAGCATTAACAACAAAGTGACTCAACTCCATGCTCTCCTAGAAGTGTACTTCTGTGACATTATCTGCCTAACTGAAACATGGCTAAAACCTGTCATCAAAGACAATGAAATTATCCCACCTGGATATAATATCCTAAGACTTGACAGAGTAGCTAAGAAAGGTGGTGGGGTGACTATTCTATTTAAATCTGGATTTCAGTTAGCCACTTACAACTGTAATCTACCTCTGGACTCCAGTGATGAGATTCTCATCTCTAAACTTGAACTTAATAAAGCTAAATCAGTCTATATCATCTGCATGTATCTGCCCCCTGGAAATAACATAGCCACCTTGGAAAATATCCTCTGCTGGCTATCCCAACACCTGCCTCAAGAAACCATAATCCTAGGCGACATAAATTTAGACTGGAATTCCTATAGTAGTGGCCTTCCTACCACCCACATAAACCTATATGGTTTCTTTCAAACCATTACCTCCCCCACCAGAATAAATAAAGCTAACAAGAAAGCAAGCATATTAGACTGGATTCTCACAAACAATCATACCCTCTACTATGATTCTGGAACTCTCCCTGATGATATCAGTGAGCACTCACCTACATCATTAGATATAAAGCTAACACCCCTCCCCAACCTCTATTAGACATATTAGATCCAAAAAGAAATTTAACCCTGATCTATTCCAAATGGAACTAAGAGCATGTAATTGGGCTCCCTTAAAACAACTGCCTCTAGATGAAGCCATTAATTTCTTTAATTCTACCTTTCTTGCCATTCTTAACCATCATGTTCCTATCAGATCTATCAGAATTAATACCAAGTCTGCCCCATGGCTTTCTAATGAAACCAAACATAAAATTCACATCAGAAATAAATATTGGGCCACATGGAGAATGACAAAAAACACTGCTGACCAACTAACCTTTAGACAGCTAAGAAATGACACTAAAAAGGCCATATTTTCTGACAAACAAAAATACTTCTTACAATATCAACAACCTAATCACAACAACCCACAGAAATTCTGGGCCAGCATTAAGCAAGTACTCCACCCAGGTCAATTCACTACACCAAACCATTAAAATACAGACCAGAAAAATCCCACCCATAAAGCTAATACCTTCAATACCTTTTTTACAGATCCTATCCAAACACTAGCTAGTCAATTATCATTGAATAGCTTCACATTACCTTCACACTTTTCAACCCCACCCCGCCCCCTTTCATCTCAAACCTGTCTCTACCACATTTATTCAAACCCTTTTGAAGAAACTGAAACCATGCTCTCCTTCTGCAGACCTACTGCCTTCTGAATATCTACAGCTATCATCCAATGCCATAGCCTATCCTATTTCCATACTGGTCAACAGGACTATTACTGAAGGTTACATCCCCACCTTATGGAAAATCTCCCATATTATCCCCCTACATAAAGGTGGACAGTCCACAGAAATATCAAACTATTGCCCCATTGCCCTACTTTCTCCTCTAGCTAAAATCATGGAGAAATGTATCCGTAAACAACTACTCCACCATTTAATCGAAAACAATTTACTTTCCAACTGTCAACATGGTTTCAGACCCTCACACAGCACTACCACTGCCCTCCTGTCCTTTACTGACTACATTAACAAACAGCAAAACCTGAATAATCTTTCTTCTGCTCTGTTTATTGACCTGTCTAAAGCATTTGACATGGCAAACCACCAGATTCTCATAAACATCCTAAAATCTCTGTCATTAGACCCACTTTCCATAAAATGGTTCCAATCCTACCTTGACAAACGACAACAAGCAGTACTTTGGCATAATATTTTATCCTCCCATTTACCCGTTACCTTAGGTATCCCTCAGGGTTCCATACTTGGACCCCTTCTTTTCTCCATATTTATTAATGACCTTCATCTAGCTATCCCACAAGCCACATGCATACAATATGCTGACGACTCTACATTATTATGTTCAGCTACATCCTCCCATGACCTTCATGCTCTCACTCAAAACATTCTTCAACATAGTTGAACAATGATTCACTCAGCATTGCTTTATTTTGAACCCAAAGAAAGCCAAACTCCTCCTCTTCACTCCTACTCTGAAGTCCTCTCCTCTTCCATTCTCAGTGACATCTATCAATGGTACTATAATATCTTCTGACTCTACCACCAAACTACTAGGTGTCACTATCGACAATAATCTGAACTTCAATATCCACATCAATAATACTATAAAGACTGTCAATAAAAAAAATTGGCAGTCTCTATAGGATTAAACCCTTCCTTTCCCCTACTGGTAAAACTACTATCGCCCACACCCATTTGATCTCTACACTCCTTTATGCCTCACCCATCTTTACTAATCTCTCCAAGAATAACGTCAGCAAATTGGAAATGTCCTATAATAACATTGCACGATTTGCTACAGGCAACCCATTCCGAACCCATCATTGTATAAATTTAAAACAGCTAGGATGGTTAGAACTACAACACCAGATTAAAATTCACCAACTAACCATTGCCCACAACATCCTATACAAACCTTCTAAAACTCCAAGTTTATCTGCCCTCATCACCCCCTTTAAAAATCTAAAGTCCTTATGATCATCTCACAAACGTCTTATCCACACCTCAAAACCTAATAACAGAGCTGGGGATTCTCTCTTCTCTAATACTGTAGGTAAATCCTGGAATCTTCTCCCTAATGACCTTTCCTCACTCGCCTCTCTATCTCTCTTTAAAAACAGAACTAAACTTCTCCTCAAAACATACTGGCTATGCCCCTGCTCCAAACCAGACTAGTCATCTACCTCTACTAACTTGACTTACCTATGCAGTGCTTACTATCCTCTACAACATTTCCTGTCTTATTATTCTCTTGCATCATAGCCAAATTATGAAACTCCCTCCCACCCACAATTACCTCCATACCATCATGCACCCACTTCAAAACTTTACTAAAAGCGCACCTAAAAACATGCTGGCTATGCCCTTGCAACTCCCACTCTAATATCACCCACCCCATCCAACCACTACCTTTCTTTCCACTCCACTATTATAGAAGCTCAGATGCTCATAAGCCTAGTACTTATTATACAGCAGGAACTTCTTATTGTAACATTTGTTAATGTCTGTTATGTACTTCACAGATAAAGATTCTGGTTGTCTACTGATGTACTATGTTCTTCATCTGTAAATATGTTGTAAGTAATTGCTATGTTAAATTGTTAATCTCTATGTAATCCAATGTAACTACTGTCTGTTTATTTTAACTGTGGAGCTTTTCTCCCCGGGCCTCCGCTGTAAATGGACCTACATCCAGTCGGACACTCCCGGTCAACAAATGTAAATAAATAAATAAAATAAATAAATAAATTATATTTTTCTGATCTACCTTTTTTCATACATTTCTATCCTCTTTATATACCTTTTCTTAAGCAAATCCTTTGCTACAATACTACACATCTAACTTCCTTTTTTTTACTTCTGACTTAACCTGTATTATGTCTCCATACTTAAAAATAGCACTGTTTTATGGTGCAGGACCTCAGTGTTAGATCCTGCTTAACCTTTCTGCTGTAATTCACACGTTGCAAGTACTGATGATTTTCTCTCTTTTTTTTTTTTTACTATGATTATTTCCTTTTGACTACCTCTGACTTAACCTGCATTGTTGTCTCCGTTCTTTCAATTTGCACTGTTTATGACTTTTTACCTCAGTGCTACATCCTGTTACAACCTCTATGCTGTAATACACGTTACCATTGTTGATGTATTTTTTACGTACTAGGAAAATTGCTATTTTTACTAGAATATTTGATTTTATTTCTTATTTTTTATTTGTTTGTATTTGTATTATTGTATTGGACCATGTCTTGGAGCTTATCTCCCCGGGCCTCTACTGAAAATGGACATGTATCCAGCTAGACTAGCCTGGTCAACAAATGTAAAATAAATAAGTAAATAAATAGATCCCCTGCCCTACAACAACCCCTTCACCGCTAGCTAGCAGTCGACTACTAAGAAGTGCAAATAAAGCATTAATTGATATAACTATCAGCAAATCTAACTCTGGGGATGCCCTGTTCTACTGCTGTAAGCCTGGATTACCCTCCCTTTTACAGAACACTCGTGACTTTAAGTGCCTTCTTAAGTCACATTTAAACCCTCCCTCTTACACAACACACGTGACTTTAAGTGCCTTCTTAAGTCACATTTAAACCCTCCCTATTACACAACACACACGACTTTAAGTGCCTTCTTAAGTCACATGTAAATAACTATGGTCTTGTACATGTACTTGCTCTGAATAATAATTACAAATCCTCCTAAACTCAATTCCTATTCTCCTGTCTAACATCTTGTTGCTATTCTAGTCTTTACAGCAGATGGCATTTTTTATTTCTATTTAGATGCATTCTCTTGCAGTGTACTGTATTTTACAGTATATATACTTATATCACATTTCATCTAGTTAGATGCATTCTCTTGCAGTATTTTACAGTATATATACTTATATCACATTTCATCTAGTTAGATGCATTCTCTTGCATTGTACTGTATTTTACAGTGTATATACTTATATCACATTTCATCTAGTTAGATGCATTCTCTTGCAGTGTACTGTATTTTACAGTATATATACTTATATCACATTTCATCTATTTAGATGCATTCTCTTGCAGTGTACTGTATTTTACAGTATATATACTTATATTAAATTTCATCTAGTTAGATACATTCTCTTGCAGTGTACTGTATTTTACAGTGTATATACTTATAGGTTCATAGGTAGGAACTAGGCTATTGGCCCAAGGGCCTACATAATCCTAGCCAACAAGGTTCTCTGGCTTATAGATTCATAGGTAGGTACTAGGCTATCGGCCCAAGGGCCTACGTAAGCCTAGCCAACAAGGTTTTTTGGCTTACGCCACCCAAGAAAGTTATTTTCCTGTGCCACTGTCAAGCAGAGACACAGAAGTGATCCTCGGGGTGTATTTCCTATTTCCCATCCACTCATCAAGATTTTTCATGAAGAGTGCTAATGAAGAACTTTGCTTGACATAGATGGTAGCCGGTTCCAGAGTATGGGAAGTCTCTGGGATAGGAATCTATCCCTCCAGCATGTCCTGCTTATTGTGGTGACAAGGTTTAGGTCCCTAGAGCATGTAGCTCGGAGGGATTGGGATTTCTTTAGGTGTACCATGTCCAACAGCTCTGGGTTTGACATAGCTTTATATGTTAGGCAGAGATCACCTCAGAGTAGGCGATATGCTATGCAGTAAAGCTGGAGTTTTTTGAGGCAGTCAGTGTAGGGCATTTGTTTGAGGGCAGTAATCCTCTTTGTGAGGTACTTCTGTGGCCTATCCAGCTGCTGCAGATGTCTTGTGAGGTACATTCCAAAATGGGCGTTGTACTCTATAATGGGTCTAATGAGTGTCAAGTAGAGGGGAACAATGACCTCTTTTTTCCTGGATGAGAACCCTTTTATGATGAGGTGTGCCACGTAGAAGGACTTCCTGACTACTGTGACGATGTGACTATCAAAGGAGAGACTACTGTCCACCTGGGTCCCAAGGTCTCTTATCACACATTCGGTGTTAAGTAGATTGCTGCCTATGTGGTAGTTCATGGGTACAGAGTTTTTACCAAAGGGGATGACACTGCACTTTTTGGCATTGAGCTTAAGGCCATGGCTCTGACACCAGGCATCTGTCTCAGTGAGGCCCTTCTGTAGGATGTCCACATCATTTGGGGACTTGATTATGGCTCCTAGTTTGCAGTCATCTGCAACCTTCATTAGCCAGAGGCCTTCTTTGTTAGCCTGTACTTCAGAGAAGTAGATACCAACCAGGAGAGGTCCTAGGATGGAACCCTGTGGTACTCCACTTGTCACTGCTTTGAGGTCCGATTTGGAGTCTGCAACTTTTACAGTGTGGGTTCTCTCAGTGAGCCAGTTGGCAACCCATCTTGTGACGTAGGGATTTATACCTAGTTTAGTGAGTTTAGCTATAATTCCAGAATGGGGGATGGTGTCGAAAACCTTGGCGAGGTCAAGATAGGCTGTGTGAACCACCATACCCTCATCTACGGCTTTGGTGACTGCCTCAAAGAAGTCGATCAGGTTCAGGAGGCATGATCTCCCTTTCACAAACCCAAACTGGGTGGGATCCAGAGTTTGAAGGTTATCAATGTCTTTGTTTATGAGTTCCATGATGATACGTTCCATGGCCTTACATCACATTTCATCTATTTAGATGCATTCTCTTGCAGTGTACTGTATTTTACAGTATATATACTTATATCACATTCATAGATCTGCACCGTCACTAATTTGTTCAAATAATATTCCATTTACTGTATGATACCTATAACTACTATCTATTTTATCTTTGTATTTCATATTATTTTTATTGTATTTAATACTTTTCCAATACTGCATGTTTTGTATGTTTTCTTTCTTTTCTTTTTTTATTATAAAAAACTCTATGTACTATTGTTTAGAGATTTTCTCCCTAGGCCTCCGCTGAAAATGGGCAATCCTGCCAAGCTGGACTTTTCCTGGTAAACAAATGTAAAATAAATAAATGTGCAATTTTTTACACAGATACATACATAACATTTTGGAAGTCTTCTTTACCTGTGGTTATTAACCTTTACCTCAGAGTCATAGTCATGAAGTCAAAGAGCTCCACTACGTCTTTATTTGATTGGATCAGAGCCCCAGTATTGTCTTTATTTGATTGGACCCCTCTCTAGCTAGTCTGCTATAACAAGTATAGAGCTACATCTACCCAGGGTATTTTATTCAAGACTCTGAGATGCATGGACAGCTCTGAAGTGTGAAATACAAGTTTTTCATCAAAAAGGGGGAAAAAGCTGCACTGAGCTGTGCTCAGCACATTGCCACTGTTGGACTCACTCTATAGTAGGTTGTCTGTGCAAGAACTTTTTCACTTAAAAGAGATGTGTATAATCTATACAACTTTAGAAATCCAGGTCTGAAGCTCAAATAACCTGTGCTAAGTGCAAATAAACACACTTCAATCTGCAGTACACCCTTGACCTAATAACTAGGCTTTTCCCCTTGCCTTAGTAATAAGTCCACCCAAACATTATCCAAGAAAAAAATAAACTTCAAGCAGTTATAGCCACACCTGCCACCATGTATCATTCCTGTCAAAACCATGTACAAGGACTTCCCAACATCTTCTGTAGCCAGCATGACCAGGATGGGTATATACAGACAGTGTAAGGATTGACTCATGCAGTCTGATGAAGGATGGGTATATACAGACAGTGTAAGGATTGCCTCATGCAGTCTGATGAAGGATGGGTATATACAGACAGTGTAAGAATTGCCTTATGCAGTCTGATGAAGGATGGGTATATACAGACAGTGTAAGGATTGCCTCATGCAGTCTGATGAAGGATGGGTATATACAGACAGTGTAAGGATTGCCTCATGCAGTCTGATGAAGGATGGGTATATACAGAGAGTGTAAGGATTGCCTCATGCAGTCTGATGAAGGATGGGTATATACAGACAGTGTAAGGATTGACTTATGCAGTCTGATGAAGGATGGGTATATACAGACAGTGTAAGGATTGACTTATGCAGTCTGATGAAGGATGGGTATATACAGACAGTGTAAGGATTGCCTCATGCAGTCTGATGAAGGATGGGTATATACAGACAGTGTAAGGATTGCCTCATGCAGTCTGATGAAGGATGGGTATATACAGACAGTGTAAGGATTGACTCATGCAGTTTGGTGAAGGATGGGTATATACAGACAGTGTAAGGATTGCCTCATGCAGTCTGATGAAGGATGGGTATATACAGACAGTGTAAGGATTGCCTCATGCAGTCTGATGAAGGATGGGTATATACAAACAGTGTAAGGATTGACTCATGCAGTCTGATGAAGGATGGGTATATACAGACAGTGTAAGGATTGCCTCATGCAGTCTGATGAAGGATGGGTATATACAGATAGTGTAAGAATTGCCTCATACAGTCTGATGAAGGATGGGTATATACAGACAGTGTAAGGATTTCCTCATGTAGTCTGATGAAGGATGGGTATATACAGACAGTGTAAGGATTGCCTCATGCAGTCTGATGAAGGATGGGTATATACAGACAGTGTAAGGATTGCCTCATGCAGTCTGATGAAGGATGGGTATATACAGACAGTGTAAGGATTGCCTAATGCAGTCTGATGAAGGATGGGTATATACAGACTGTGTAAGGATTGACTCATGCAGTCTGATGATCATCTACAACTGAACCAGCATAACGCAGTGCACTAGAGATGTACGTATATAATGTCCATGGAGGCAAAAATGCCATACATAGAAAACTCTGGCATCAAAAGCATCAGCAGTACACCACACATCACACCTCTCCAAGGCCATCACACATAATCCATCATATGCTGAAGTTCTAAAGATTAACTTGCCTAAACCTCAAAAGCATCCAAAACACAACACAAGCACAAAGAACACTCAAAGTTAAGCCTCTACCATCTCATATTGGACAAGGAGTCTCAAAGTCATGAATGCTGAGCCTAAGGTAGGCATCTACCCAACCAAACATTCTAGTTATGGGTAACTCTGTTGTAAGACATACATATATGCCTCTTACTGGGCTGAGCAAGGAAAAAAGTGATGGTTAGATGCTTGGCTGGTGCCATGATCCATCAAAACACACACACACACACACACACACACACACACACACACACACACACACACACACACACACACACACACACACACACACACCCACACCCACACACACACACCACACACACACACGTCCTTGAAAAATAAGTATACATGTGGCTGCCAATGACTTCAGTTGCACATCCCTGGAATTTAAGAGAGAGACATGATGGAGCTCTGAAACTACGCATCCCATGCTGGTGTGAGCCTAACACTGAGCAACATTCTAAGTTCTTAAAGGATAATACCACAATTCTTCTTCTTTCGGCTGCTCCCATTAGGGGTCGCCACAGCAGATCAACTGTTTCCATTTCCTCCTGTCCTCTGCATCTTGCTCTGTCACACCAACCACCTGCATAATCTCTCTCACCACATCCATAAACCTTATCTTAGGCCTCCCTCCTTTCCTGTTACCTGGTAGCTTAATCCTTAGCATCTTTTTCCCAATATACTCTGCATCCCTCTTCAGCACATGTCCAAACCAACGTAATCTTGCCTCTCTGGCTTTGTCTCCAAACCTTCCAACCTGGGCTCACCCTGTAATATACTTATTCCTAATCCTGTCCACCCTTGTCACACCCAGTGCAAATCTTAACATCTTCAACTCTGCCACGTCAAGCTCTGACTCCTGCCTTTTTGTCAGTGCCACTGTTTCCAACCCGTATAACATAGCTGGTCTCACTACCCTCTTGTAGACCTTCCCTTTCACTCTTACTGGTACTCGTCTGTCACAAATTACTCCTGACACTCTTCTCCACCCACTCCATCCTACCTGTACTCTCTTCTTCACCTCTCTTCCACACTCACCATTACTCTGAACTGTTGATTCCAAGTACTTAAACTCATTCACCTTTGCCACCTCTACTCCCTGCATCCTCACCATTCCTCTATCCTTCCTCTCATTCACACACATATATTCTGTCTTAGTCCTGCTGACCTTCATTCCTCTTCTCTCTAGAGCATATCTCCACCTCTCCTGGGTCTCCTCCACCTGTTCCCTACTCTCACTACAGATCACAATGTCATCTGCAAACATCATAGTCCATGGGGACTGCTGTCTGATCTCGTCTGTCAACCTGTCCATCACCATTGCAAATAAGAAAGGGCTCAGAGCTGATCCTTGATGTAATCCCACCTCCACCTTAAACGCATCCGTCACTCCCACCACAGACCTCGCCACTGTCACACTACCCTCGTACATATCTTGTACCACTCTTACATACTTCTCTGATACTCCCAACTTCCTCATACAATACCACAACTCCTCTCTAGGCAACCTGTCATATGCTTTCTCTAAATCCACAAAGACACAATATTGATACCAAAAAATTGACAACTGGATAATTTTTGGTGTCATTTGAAGGAGGTCCAATATCTGTCAACCTGGTTGTAAATGATCAACAGACCAGGCTGATTCACCAGGAATGGACTTCATCTGCCCTCATTGGGGCTTTCATTATTGGCAAAGTCATTGTCCACCTCTAAAGTGCCTCACACCCTACAAGCCCACGTCACACTGGAAAACATAGAAGTTTATGGAGTAATTGATACATGGCTTAAAATGGCAGACAACAGTCTGGCTGTGCATGGCTAGAACTTCTTCATCACATTTAGACCATCTACTTTGCATGACCGGAAAAAGCTGGAGATGTCTCAATCTTCATCCAAAAAAAAAAAAAAAAAAAAAAACAAACAAACATAGGAATCTGTCTAGTTCCAACCTCACCATCATGAGTGTCAAAGAAAAAATAAATAAAAAACAGAGAAACTAATGGTCTTAAAACTTTGTTGATGAGATCAGTCACAATAAATTCCAAAAACCATGAAACCCAGGTAATGTTCCAAGGAAAAGCCTTTATTCCTCACAGACACGCGATCCTCAGTAGCAAAAAATCTGAAATATTTTAACAATGTTAAAACATATCAGCTTTCATATACTTAGAAGTAGGATTGCTCAATATATTTATTGTTTAATTTAAAATTTTAAACTGGCCTATTGATGGTAAATGGTTTACCATCAGAAGGTCGAACCTGACCCATCAAATGATGGGATCATCGACCCACTTCTGTGAAATTGACAGTGTCGAATTCTGACATTGTTGAAATATGACTCATCATAAACCACGGAACGGGCTTTAACATGGGTCGAGATGGGGGCAAGATTTGTACTTCGACAATGTCGGATTCGACATTTTCGCCGTTCAGCCTCCAGACTTTGACTGAAGTGGGTTCAACCGAACCCACTTCAACCTTCTGATTGTCACCCATGATAAACAATATAAACAGGGTTGTAAAAGAACATTTTAGAACAGCAAGTACCCACCTCCAAACAGTACTACTGATTAGATCAAACTAAATCCTACTTAAGGAAAACACCACCTATCTATTTTTAACACACATTCCAAGATCAGGCATTAAGAAAAGCCTAACATACACATAAAAATATATACATAAAAAGACTTTTAACTAAAATTGCTTTAGGCTAACTAATGCAATAAAGCCTTCATCAGGTCTGTGGCAAGAACTAAAATCAACAACAAAAAAAACCCATAGCTGTCTAACCATAAACATAATCAAACTAAAACACTATAAATATAAAAAAGTATATATCTGTCTAAAATACTTAATACATATCCATCCATGTGTATTCTTCTTCATCTTTTGGCTTTTTCCCGGTTAGGGGTCACCACAGCGGATCACCTTGTCCGCACATTGATTGGCAGTGGAGTTTTACGGTGTTGAGTTGCCAGCCCGGTGCCCAACCTTCCACAGAAGGCACACTCACACACACACCTAGGGCCAATTTAGAGTGTCCAAGCCACCTGCAGCATGTCTTTGGGATGTGGGAGGAAACCGGAGCACCCAGAGGAAACCCACACGTCCACAGGGAGGACATGCAGACTCCGCACAGAAGGCACCCCAGCTGAGGATCGAACCGGAGAACCTCTTGCTGTGAGGCAGAAATGCTAACCACTGCACCACCATGGCCGCCCTATCCATCCATGTGTATTAATGTGAATAAAAAGTAAGTTATTAACAGCTCAGAAAAAAAAACATGTCAGTACTTTGCAAAAAAAAAAAAAAGTGTTGACAGCTTTCATGTATACAGCCCCAAAAATATATTAACACAATGAAAACTGGTAGAAAAAACACACAAAAATTATGGAAAACAATGGATGGAGTAAACTAGTAATGTATAAAAGTGTGCAGGTGTGTGCATGAGTGTCCACCAGTACAGCAAATGGTGGAATTATACCAGTACTGACATATCTCTCAACTGTACGGAATTATACCTATACTGACATATCTCTCAACTGTACAGAATTATACCGATACTGACATATCTCTCAACTGTATGGAATTATATTGATACTGACATATCTCTCAACTGTACAGATTTACGCAGAATGTCCAGATATTTTCCTCATATTTTTGATCTGTTCCTTGTAAAATTTGTGATTTTCTGACAAATCACTGGGATGATCTGAGGACTGAAGTCACTAAATAATGATATACATTTGTGTTTCAGACTTCATATCCTTCAGAAAAATGCATGCTAAGACAAATCCTGTTATTCTAGCAACTTTATAAGTTTATAAGAGCAATATATAAAATATGTCCCTATTTTTGGGTCTTTCACCCCATTTTGTCAAGCTTTGTCCAGATTTTTTGCCTTAAGAGGTTGAGTGGTATGGCAATGCTACATGGTAATAGTAGTACAAGGGCATAGATTCCTGGACTTTGTTAATACAAATGCCCTGGAACAATTAGTCAGTGTACACAAGGGGGAGTAAAGTCTTGGATTTTGTCCTTACTAATATGGGAGCATCTTGCACCTTTTCTTGCATATTTGTGTCCAGTTTTTAGATATGCAATACACTTGCAGGCTTCAGATCCTTACCACACCCATTTCCTCTGCTGAATACTCAGAACCAAGCACCACCACACTATCCCAGCATGTAAACAAGTGCATGGATGCAGCTGTACCTCACAAGAACAAATGCATTGTAAAACCCAGAAACAAACCCACATGGTGGAACCATAATATCAAGAAGCTTTATTATAAATGGAATAGAATTTTGACCAAAAGTAAGAGTTGTCACTAAAATAAACAAACAACGTAGGAGTTAAATAAAATCCACCAATGCCAAGTTTGAGATGAAAGTAAGCACCCAGACCAAAGACAATGACAAGGCCTTTTTAGTTAGGTTTTTAATCTCAGAAGCATAATGAAACAATGCACTGAGCTTACTGTATGCAATATTACCTATAATGATATAGCTAACCTACTGGCTGATAAATTCAGCTCAAAGTTTACTACTCTCATCTCCTTTTATCCCACAAAATATACCTGAAACTGACTCTTCTCCAACTATTAGACAAAGTCCTGAAAGTGCTATCAAAAGCTAAAATTCTGCATCAATGGATCCTGCCAATATCTCTGGATGCATCTTAAAATCATGAAGGAAGATTAACACTGTTCAACCTCAGCCTCCATTCAGACTTTGTATGAGTGAATGGAAAACAGCTACAGTCATTCCCCTACATAATGGTAAACTGTCCATGGACTCAGGCAATTACAGACCTGTAAGAATAACCAGCATCATATGCAATGCCATGGGAAGTCTTATCATAGAACTACTCAGAGTGGAAGTATGGAACCTACAAACTCTGTACCTGTCTTGGTTTGAATTCACTAAGGGCAGGTGATGCTTACTTAACCTCGTGGACATCTTTTGAAAAGGTCATCAAAGCAATGGATGAAAGTAGAACAGTACACACCACATACCTCTACATGGACAATGCTTTTGACACAACCATCCACTCTGACACTGACATAGTACAAAAGCTAAATAAACTTGGAATAAACTGCTATGTTACCCACTAGATAGCTAACTGGCTCATAGATAGGATGCAGGAAATCAAACTAGGGGAACTTACCTCCACAAAGATACCAGTCATCAGTGGAGTTTTCCCAGGTTTGGTGCTGGGACCTCTCTTGTTTGGCATCTACTTCTCTGGAGTAAAAAAAACAATACTAAAAGTTTCTGGCTAACTATGTTTGCAGAAGACTGCAAGTTAGGAGAGGTTATTGACTCTCCAAATCACTTATCCATCCTTCAGGAAGGTTTGTCCTAAACAAATAAATAGTGCCAGAATCATGGACTGAAACTAAATGCCAAAAAATGCATTAGTTTATTTTTTAGGAAGTTATTTACCCCAGGGACCTATCATGTTGACAATATGTCCTAAACAGTTGACCCACTTATTCAGGATTTGGGAACTTATGTGGACAGCAGTCTAACGTTTGACAACATGTGTCCACTGTTGTAAGAAAGCCTTATGGCAACTGCGCTGCCTATAACAAAGGGATTGTAACTAGACCTTCAGATGTCATTGTGCAACTTAACACAGGCCTCATAGGCCAAACATGGAGTATAATGTCCCAGTTGGAATGTATCTGTGCAGACACATGCAACAACTGGAATACCTACAAGGATACCTTACTAAAAGGATACAAGGCCTAAACAATACATCCTACATGGACCACCTCTAAGACATATCAGTGTACTTGTTACTCTTATGACTAATATGAGGTGACCTGTGTCTGACATACAAGGCATCCTCTGACCCAATACTGATGGACCTGCTGTACATCAGCAAGCCAAATGGCATCAGTCCAGGGACTTAAGCTTCTGCATCATCAACAGAATGGTTTGTAGGGACAGCTGTATCCAACAGAGGATGTCACTGCTCTGAAAAAAAATCCTTGTCCACATAAAACAAAGCTCATTCCTGTTTATATTCAAGCACAAATTGAATCTATGGATGGGTAATAGAACATTTATTCCAGGTCTACCCCTGTATTGCTAATGGATAGAGGCAGTTCCTAAATTCTTCATCCCAGGCAAAAGTCCCTGCAGATTATGTAGGTATGATCCTAGTTATTCTCAATAGGGGAATATATAATTATCAACCATGGAATAGGTATGACCATTCTACCACCAAATGTGATAGGTTAATTCAAGCATCACAATGGAAACTGTCTAAGCTTAAAGTGGTCCACAAGGGTAGCTTGCCTAGT